>NC_081156.1:35624276-35826776 GCF_012432095.1 Onychostoma macrolepis
ACAGATAGATAGATAGATAGATAGATAGATAGATAGATAGATAGATAGATAGATAGATAGATAGATAGATAGATAGACAAACAGATCGATAAACAGACAGACAGATCGATAAAAGACAGACAGACAGAAACAGAATGATAAAACAATGACAGTCAGAGCGACAGCTTTGAAACGCCAGATGAAAGTGAAGTTGTATGTCAGCGCGTGTGTAAAGTTTTAGCAGTGATTGTGAATGAACGAGTGTCCAGCTGTCGCTCTCAGTGGGAGGAGAACCAGTCAAAGCTCCCACAGAACACACCCTCTACCGGAGAACACACCCGCCGCCCGGTAATCACCAACTCACACACACTCACGCACACTCAAGCGGCTCCGGGAGAACCGGAGAAACACTCGCGACCGAGAGCCTCCCCAAAACAGCCGCTCCTGCACAGAGTCCGGTCCGCGGGAGTCCGCGCTTCACGGTACCGACGCCGCCAGGATGGACAAACTTTTCACGTTCCTCTTCACCGCGATCGGCGTCCTGGTGTCCGCGAGAGCGCAGGTGTTTAAAGGTAAGAGCTGCTGCTTTACCTCGGATGGGATCCGGTCGTCGCGAGGGCTCCGTTAAACCGAGAGCGCGAGCGTCGCGTGATTCGCTGCTTGTTTTGGAGTCTCGCGCAAAGTTTGATGGGCAGCGGAGGAACGCTAATGACGGGTTCTGTGCTCCGATTTAGAAACATCACCGCAAACCCGAAGCTTTGAGAGAGTCGCATAGATGTTTAGATCATAGAAACAGACTTCAGTGAAGGGCACCTGTTTGTGTCCAGATCTCACTGCTTGCGCTCTTAAAATGATTTATAATAGTTGTTTAGAAACCTAAACGCAGATATAAGCATTTTAATGGGCTACTCTTTAGAGAAATAGCTATTATTTGATAATGCATTTAAAAGAGTGTGAGGGAACGTGAGCTCTCAGATGCTCTCTTTATGGATTTCTGTTTAATGAAACGCATTAGTTCGTTGGATTGATTGATTTAGACTACTGATGGATCTCTCGAACAAACCAAAGACATTGCGCTGCTTCGCTGAAGTTTTTATAAGCTTCAGAACATTTGTGCATTGTGCGTATTTCTTTGGCGCTTATTCTGAGACAGCACCTGTCAATCACACCTCATAATACTGTGATATGCATGTGCACAAGTAGTGAATCAGACGCCTGTGCATTGCATTTGCTCCCAGTGCATTGACATGTCATGCATTCTCGTGCTGTTCAGAAACGGAGTCCTTAAATAAGCTGTAATTGTGTTTGCTTGTGACGGCGGCAAATAGTCTGTTTAGAGATTCAGAGCCCGTTGGACATATTTTGGATGCAACACAAGCCCATCAGTTCCAATGTAACTCCGATTTGATTCTCTTGTAGCTCGAAGGGATGCAAAACGGAGCTTAAAAGGGGTCGTTTTAGCTGTCTGGACAATAGATTTTCCTGTGTGTAACAGGGACATTAGTGAGGTTTAAATCGATATGTGTAAATGCATAGATAATGGTGCGTAATGTGTGTCACTTTGAGTAGGTTTTTGTTTTTTCCATTACTATTTATATGGAATAATGACTAGCTGTTATTCAAAGTTTAATTGCATTACTTTTGCATGAGATTAAATATCAATATTTACTTTTTGGGCCAAATTCAGTGATATTACTTGAGTGAGATGTGATTTTTTTTTTAATATATTAATTGTGCTTTTGAAATTAAAATCGCATTTGAACCAAAAACATCACAGCAAGTGATTGCATATATACATTTACAACCTCAGGAACTTAGTTTTGCATGCATATGTTGGAGTAATGCGATAGTACGTGGTGGAGGTCTGTTGTATTTGTGTCAGTTCCTCCGTCGGCCTGTAGGAGGCAGCATGGCTCGCGCAGTGACTGTATGTACTGTATGCATATGTACATCAAATCTGATTTACATCACAGCTGTGCTGCTCTTCATCAAGCTGGATCTTCAGCGATGGGCTTTTTCCATGTGACTGCTCTGATCGGATGTGTGCAGATGTGCAGGAGTAAATCAGCAATGATTGATCGATCACTAGATCTCTCAATGCAGATATTTAAAGTGATAAATATGCCAATAGAAAGTTTTGTCCACATAGTTCTGAAGGACTAAGAATCCGAGATTTAGAGCAATAAAACAGTGATTTTCTTACTCTGCTTTGTGTTTTGACAGTGGTAAAACACTGTAACGTACGTCCTTGAGGGTCTTATGGCTTTATTAAAATATTAATACATGCATTTAATAGTTGATAAATATTAACCAACACAATTTATGTAGTAACGTTCATTAGTATTATTATCAATATTCATTAGTATGTTGTTTATGGTTACTGAGTAACACCTTTGGATCAACCCAGTCCTGATAATACCATGGTCCTGAATTGCCATATTCATATTCTATAGTATACTTCAAAGAATACATGGTCCCAGCTAATATCAGTATGTTCTAAGAACGTTCCCATTGAGCTATGAAAACATTACTTCTCAGAACGTTCAAAACATTCAGTTTTCATAAAAACAAACAAACAAAAAAAAAAAAGTAAAAGAAAATGTTTGTTTTTGGTTATGTGAACGTTCCCATTAAGAAAATGTTACTTCTCAGAACGTTTAAAACGTCCAAATTTTTACAATGGATTTAAATACATTTATTTATGGTTATTTGAACATTCCCGTTAATTAATGAAAATGCTACTTCTCAAAATGTTCAAAAGGTCATTTAAAAAAAAAAAAAAATTTAAAAACGTTTATTCTTGGTTATGTGAACGTTACCATTAAGTTATGAAAATGTTACTTCTCAGAACGTTCAAAATGTCCAGATTTTAAAATGTTTTAAAAATTTTATTTTTTTTAAATTAATGTTTTAAAAGTTTATTTTTCATTATGTGAACATTAGAGAAAACATTAAGGGTTCAATTTTATAATTTTACAGACATTATGGAGACTTCCAAATGCTCTCTGAACCAACTGAATTGTCTAATAGTAACGTTTAAAAAACGTTTAACGTTGAACATCCAACTAAAATGTTTCAGAAAAAAACATTTTATGATAAGTAAATATTTTTTGTGGTAATGTTTTGATAACATTACTACAGACCAGATAACGTTGAGCGAATATTGTATTATCATTACTGGAAGAACATTTGTTCATAACTTTGCCAGAACGTTTCCTGTTTTCTGGGACGCTGCCTTGATTATCTGTCTAAAAACCTGTGTGTGTGTGTGTAATGATTTATGAGTGATTTATTCTGTGTGTGTGTGTGTGTGTGTGTGTGTGTGTGTGTGTGTTTTTGTGAAAAGTCAGGACATAGATGTGTATAATGACGAGGGTATGGCAGGTATTACAAGCTGAAGGTGGCATCTCAGGACATTGACCCATGTCCCCACTTTTCAAAACGCTTATAAATCACTCAGAATGAGGTTTTTTTGGGGAAAGTTGAAATGCACAGTCTCCTGTAAGGGGTAGGTTTAGGTGTAGGGTTGGTGTAGGGCAATAGCACATACAGTAAGTACACTATAAAAACCATTACGCCTATGGGATGTCCCCACTTTTCACAAAACAAACAAGTGTGTGTGTGTGTGTGTGTGTGTGAGAGAGAGAGAGTGTGGCTGTGTGAGAGTGTGTGAGAGTCTGTGTGTGTGTGTGTGTGTGTGTGTGTCTGTGTGAGAGTCTGTGAGTGTGTGTGTGTGAGAGAGAGGGTGTGTCTGTCTGTGTGAGAGTCTGTGTGTGTGTGTGTGTGTGTGTGAGAGTCTGTGTGTGTGTGTGTGTGTGTGTGAGAGTCTGTGTGTGTGTGTGTGTGTGTGTGTGAGTCTGTGAGTGTGAGAGTCTGTGTGTGTGTGTGTGTGTGTGTGTGTGAGAGTCTGTGAGTGTGAGAGTCTGTGTGTGTGTGTGTGTGTGTGTGTATGTGAGAGTCTGTGAGTGTGTGAGAGTCTGTGTGTGTGTGTGTGTGTGTGTGAGAGTCTGTGAGTGTGTGAGAGTCTGTGTGTGTGTGTGTGTGTGTGTGTATGTGAGAGTCTGTGAGTGTGTGAGAGTCTATGTGTGTGTGTGTGTCTGTGTGTGTGTGTGTGTGTGTATGTGAGAGTCTGTGAGTGTGTGAGAGTCTGTGTGTGTGTGTGTGTGTGTGTGTGAGAGTCAGTGAGTGTGTGAGAGTCTGTGAGTGTGTGAGAGTCAGTGAGTGTGTGAGAGTCAGTGAGTGTGTGAGTGTATGTGTGAGTGTGTGTGTGTGTGTGTGTGTGTGTGTATGTGTGAGAGTCTGTGAGTGTGTGAGAGTCTGTGTGTGTGTGTGTGTGTGCGAGTGTGTCTGTGTGAGAGTCAGTGAGTGTGTGAGAGTCAGTGAGTGTGTGAGTGTATGTGTGAGTGTGTCTGTGAGTGTGAGTGTGAGTGTGTCTGTGTGAGAGTCTGTGAGAGTCTGTGAGAGTCTATGAGTGTGTGAGTGTGTCTGTGAGTGTGTCTGTGTGTGTGTGTGAGAGTTGTCTGTGAGTGTGTGTGTGTGTGTGTGTGTCTCTCTCTCTGTGTGTGTGTGTGTGTGTGTGTGCCTGTTTTTGAGGTCCTCACGGTTAAGCTAATAAATCACACAGAATTAAGTTTTTTGAAAATCTAAAAATGCCTGTAGTCTCCTGTAATGGGTAGGTTTAGGTGTAGGGTTGGTGTAGGACAATAGAATATACAGTCTGTACAGTAGAAAAAACATTACGCCTATGGAGAGTCCCCACAAGGATAGCAAACCAGACATGTGTGCATGTGTGTGTGTGTGTGATGGAGTCAGATCTCTTAACCCGTGGTGTGAAGCGCTAACCGCACACACTCAGAGGAGGGTCCAGCTCTTTAGCATGCATGTGATTTATAAGTGTCTCTGGTCTTCTCACAGCGCTCCAGCTATCATCGATTAGCGCTGGGTAATTCCTGGATGGGCCGAATAAATATAACACACGCTCAGGTCTTCCAATAGTGCGATGATTGATGGTGTTGAGTGCCGCAGGGCCCTGACTGACACCTACCGGTGCTTTAATTCAGCAGAAGACTCGCTCGCACGTTTGAGGCGTCACTCAAAGTCTGTCCACGGCTGATTACTGCCGCTCGCTCGGAGGAAAAAAATAAATGCTTCAAACTGTCAGAAGTTCAGCTAAAAGCCTAAAGTATGTCTCATTTTTCTTTCAGTGCTCTTAAGATTGAGCATGCAGAGACATTATGAGTGAGTCATTAAAAGACTGACACGGAGTCTTTGTGAAGTTTTTAGAACAGCAGGTCTTGTGCACTAAGCGTGATATCTGCACGCAAACGCTTTCACGAACAAGTCATGATTCATCAATAACTTTCATACTAAAATGCATACGAAAAATGTAGGAACAACTGAAACCACTTGTGTATAAAAAACAGTAGCGATGGAAAGGTTGTGACAAATCTTTTCTAAGTTTTACATTAGTATACATAGATATTAAATCTTAAATATTTTCATCACACACATACACACACACATACATATATATATATATATATATATATATATATATATATATATATATGGTAGAGTTCTATATAATATGGAATAATGATTGTTTTTGTTTTAAAAGAACTCTCTTCTGCTCACCAAGTGAGCATTTATTTATTTTTTTAAAAGTACAGTGAAAATTGTGAAATATTATTAGATACTGTTTTCTATGTGAATATCTGTTAAACTGTAATGTATTTCTGTGATGCGCAGCTGTATTTTCAGCATCATTACTGCAGTCTTCAGTGTCACATGATCTTCAGAAATCATTTGCTGCTCAACAAACATTTCTGATTATCATCAATGTTGAAAACAGTTGTGCTGCACAATAGTTTTGTGGAAACCGTGATACACTGCCAAAAACAAAAATAACACTTTTATTGATCAAGGATGCATTAAATTGATGCCAGTAAAGACATTTTATAATGTTTCTAAAGATTTATATTTCAAATACTGTAAATGCTGTTCTTCTGAACTTTCTGTTCATTAAAGATTCCTAAAAAATAAAATGCATCACGGTTTCTCTCTGTGTGATGTATGCAGGACTCATCCAATCATATACTGCTCTTAAACTCCGCCCTAGAAAGCTCACATTTAGACCCGCCTCCATTTCCAAATGCCACGCCCACATCTCAACATCTAACAGCTGATGCATAGAAACAAGTCTCCACCCATGCATTATTTCTTTTTGGATAATCTGTTACACTTGAATATACACTCAGACCAAAAATTATTCAGACACCAGATATAATTATATATATATATATATATATTTTTTTTTTTTTTTTATTTACTAGCGGGTGCAGAACACTATAGTTCATAAATGTAAGTGAGGATAGCAAAATAAAGTAAACTGTGACATATTATGCCCAAAGATTCTTGATTCAGACACTTTGAGCTGAGCATGTTTTGCTGAAGTGTTTTTTCTTTAATTGCTAATGCGACCTTTTTACTCCACAGACTGAACAAAATGAAGCATTGCTTGGTAATTAGTTGAGCTAAATTGGTTTTATCTAATTGTGTTCTTAAATTTAACAGCTGACAGCTATTCAAACGAATTCATTACATACCTTTCTATCAAAGTTATCTGACATCATCAAGATCAATGTGTTCTGACTCAGTTTAACTCTGAGTTCTTCTCATATTTTATTACCATTTTCTAAACTATAGTGAATAAACTGTGATAATGTGAGAAATGTTGAAGGTGTCTGAATAAATTTTGGTTTGTATGTCACCCCTAGTAAAAAAGTAATATATTTTAAATACATTTAAATATAGTTCAAATCTATTAACATATTTACTGACAGATTGATAACTCGAGACTTAAGGTCATTGCACACTGAGTCCAAAACTTTCGTCCATCATAAATTCGGATCAGGTTCGATTTTCTCGGTTTTCACATCCCTAGCAAGCATTTTGATAGGAAAGGATGACGAATATGAAAGAAAACAACGCATACGAAAATTTCGGACTCATTGTGCATGGACCTTTACTGATATAAAATTGATAATTAAACTTTATTTGGAGTACTACTTGTGCACAATGTGTTTTAATGTTTAAAATGTGTTTTAATGTCACATTTGATGAGAATTGCATGATCTTTGAATAATATCGGTCTTTAAATGCAAAATATTTAAAGTGTACCTGAAGTGTACACTTTACTTCAAGTGCATTAAGTACAAAATTAGTTGTTCCAATTTAGCAGACTTCAAGTACCAGTTTAGTGTACTAAAAGTACAATTGAAGGGCATTTTATTAAGTGTATAAATATGAAAATGTATTTGTAGTATATAGCATGAAATAAATGCATTTCAAATACATTTATGTATATTTAATCAATTCAGAAAAAAGACCTGTCGTTGCTTCTGTTTCATCACATTTGAAGTGTTGTGTGTTATTTGAGCATGTGTGTGTGGTTTGTTTCTTGGCTGGCAGGCGCTCACGTGACGGATCTGCACCTGTAGGCGTGTTGTTGTCTGTAGGTGTTTGTCAGAGGACAGACTCAGAGATGACGCTGCGCTCGGGCTGTCCACCTGTGCGCTCTAATAACTGCATCTCTATCACGGCTGACTTTATCTCTGACCAAAACAACAGCAGGTCTTACTCATGTCTAAACAACACGTGTCCGAGCCGCGCAACATACACAGACTGCTCACTTTATGTTTGTGCTGTTATTTGTAAAAAAAAGCAGGCATGAAATCACACTGAGATGAATGTTTAAAGGAACAGTTCACACTAAAATAAGCTGTCATTATTTATAGCTGGTACAAATACAGAATAATGATTTTGTCCTGGTGTCCATGTGCTGCTTGAAGACAAGAAAGGTTTGTCTCAGGTTTATTCTGAAACTGAAACTGTTGGTTGATTCTCTTAATCAGCTAATCAGTTCACAGGTGTCTTAAAGGAATAATTCATCTAAAACTGGTCATTCTGTCATCATTTACTAATTTACATAATTTGCGATGTTCCAAACTGATATAGAAGATATTTTGAGAAATGTGTCTGTTTTGGTCTGTACAATAGGAGTCAGTGGTAACCAAAATGTTTGGCTGGCAGCATGGTTTCTAGGGAGATCAGGGTGGTTGCTAGGGTGTTCTAGGTCGTTTCTAGGGTGTTGCTAGGATGCATGAGTCATTGCTAGGACGTTCTGGGTGGTTGCTAGGGTGTTGCTAGGATGCATGGGTGGCTGCTATGTTGCTCTAGGTGGTTTCTAAGGTGTTGCTAGGATGCATGAGTCGTTGCTAGGAAGTTATTGATGGTTGCTAAGTTGTTCTAGGTGGTTGCTAGGTTGTTGCTAGGATGCATGGGTGTTTGCTAGGACGTTACAGCATGGTTCCTAGGTTGTTCTAAGTGGTTTCTAAGGTGTTACTATGATGCATGTATCATTGCTAGGAAGTTCCAGGTGGTTTCTAGGGTGTTGCTAGGATGCATTTGGTTACCAGCATTCTTCAAAATATCTTTCTTTGTGTTCCACAAGTCATGATCATTATTATTATAATTTTTTCTATCCCTTTAACTTTTTAGTAGGGAACATTAGAGGCTATAAACCAGACTCAGTCCTGGAAAAGCTTCATAAATATCAGAGAAATTATAGAAAATGTCCTGCTCCGTTGAGTGTTTACACATTTACATACAGTCATAATCATGGATTTTATTATTTTCTGAGTGATAAACCTTCATATCTCTGGTTGAGCATCTGATGGCTCAGATCTCTGTTGAAGCTCTGCAGCAGTGTTTCATACAGAGACTCGACTTCATTTGAGCTGTTTTACCCGGCGCTGAGTGACAGACGCCACCACGGCTCTTATCTGGACTGAAGAAACACCGCGGCTGGCCGCTGGAGATAAACAGCGCTTTATTTGTGGCAGTGGTTTGAGTTCTCGCTGCGCTTCTGTTTTAGTGGCCCCAGCGGTCATAGAGCCAGTTAAGAGGTGATGAAGAGCAGAATCTTTCTCTGTGCCATTGGAGAATGAAATTAAATATCTGAGAGGTCTGGAGACGATGGGAGCCGCGGCAAACGCTAATAAAACACATCCGTCAGTGATTAATGACACACAGAGGCTGTTCATATGGAAACTTCTCTCACGTTACGCCGTTCTGTTATTTTCGAGACAGAAATATGTGGGCGAAACATATGCGTCCTACATGTATTTATCTAACCAACTGTTCACCAAACTGACTGTTTTAGACTCTTACAGTGTCGTCTTGTGCTGCTATCAGATAACGATCGTGTTTCTGGACTATTGAATCAGATGTGATTTATATATTTAAGAAATATCAGTTATAAAAAGTTCTTGTTTTGCAAGATTGTCCACTAATGTCCGGTGTAGTGCTTTGGTTGAGTTGTTTTTTTTTTTTTGTTAATTGCTCAGAATTCAATTAAAATCCCTTTTCCGTTTCTGAATTTGAATTGTAGCAGGATGCAGAATCACAATTCAAATTTGAATGCAAGGAAGTTTGAAGAAATTCTTATGACCTTAATTTTTGTTTTTACTAGAGAAGCAATGTTTGTCCAGATCAACCCTGAATGTTGGTTTGACAAAGTCTTTAATTTTTTTTTTTTTTTTTTTTGAAAATGGGTCTTTAAAATCTTTTGAAAATAGGGTTAGAGTGATAGAGGTTAACCCTAACCTTACGTGGGTGGTTGCTATGGCGTTGCTAGGTGGTTTCTTTTGCAGTTGCAGCATTGTTTCTGGGGAGTTCAGGGTGGTTGCTAGGGTGGTTTCTATGCAGTTGCAGCTTTGTTTCTAGGGAGTTCAGGGTGGTTGCTAGGTGGTTTCTATGCAGTTGCAGCATTGTTTCTAGGGAGTTCAGGGTGGTTGCTAGGTGGTTTCTATGCAGTTGCAGCATTGTTTCTAGGGAGTTCAGGGTGGTTGCTAGGTTGGTTTCTATGCAGTTGCAGCATTGTTTCTGGGGAGTTCAGGGTGGTTGCTAGGGTGGTTTCTATGCAGTTGCAGCTTTGTTTCTAGGGAGTTCAGGGTGGTTGCTAGGTTGGTTGCTAGGGTGCTTCTAGGGAGTTGCTTGGTGGTTTATATGCAGTTATAGCATGGTTTCTAGAAACTTCAGGGCTGTCTCCAGGTGTTTAGGGTGTTGCTAGGTGGTTTCCCTGCAGTTGTGGGATGGAATCTAGGGCTTTCAGGTTTGTAGGGTGTTGCTAGGAGGTTGCAGCATGCTTGCTTATAAGTTCAAAGCGGTTGCTAGGGTGTTCTAGATGATTGCTAGAAGGTTGTTTGAAGTGCCACCTATATAAATATGAAGGGTAGATTAGGTGGTAGTTTCTGGGGTGTTGGATATATGGGTGGTTGCTAGGAGTTTGCAGCATGGTTGCTAGGAAGTTCAGGGTGGTTGCTAGGGTGTTCTAGGTGGTTTATAGGGTGTTGCTATAGGATGCACAGGTGCACAGAATGCATCACATGTTGAATTTCTTTAAATTACAATGCAGTACTGAATTGTAAATTCCTTTTACTGAAATTCAGATTCCAATGTCTTTTTTTTTTCAGTTCAGATTCACACTTATGATCTGAAATTGAATCATCTTTTTTTTCTGAGTTTTGATTCAGCTGTTCTCATGTACTTGATCAGATTATGTTTGAGGTTTATGAGCATTTGTGTGCCGTCACACCGATAATCCAGTGACCAATCACAGCTCAGCGCTCGCCTGCTGCACCAATCGGATCACATCAGTCTGTACGGACGGTTCTGACATGCATGTGACATTTCAGTATGTTACACACACTCTTTATCATGCTGTACAGCAGTGTGTGTGTGTGTGTGTGTGTGTTTGTGTGTGTGTGTGTGTGCGATGTCACAGTAATTGGCCTTGAGATGTGACCGTGTGTGACAGCGCTGGACAAACACACACACACTAATTACACACAGACGTGTTTAAATGAAGAGGATAAAAGCTAATGATTCACACACACACACACACACACACACACACACACACACACAGAGTTTGACTAATTGGCACAAGAGAGACAGGCAAATACTGGCTCTGTTTCAGACCCGAGTGAACTGCACTGTCTCACTCACTAACTAGACAGCATCCTAACTGATATAGAGCCTCATAAGTGAGTGATTTAAGACACTCTACAAGATTCACACAAGAGTTTATTCGAGAAGAGTTTGACGTGAACCTGTTTCATGATATTTTCCAGCATTTAAAGTATGCATTGTTTTTGCTTTGTCCATCTTCTCTCATTTTAGTCAATATTTTTTGTTTTCCAGTTGAAACATTTAAACATCCCCGAAACATTGTGATGTACAGTGTGGGACATTAAACTCGATTTCAGAGAATATATAATTTTGTGTTACTCTATTGGCTAATAGTTTTTGTTTTGTTTAAATAATCTGTGAAGTTGACACGCTAAACTCCATCTAAAATGCATTTTGCTTTAAATTTATTATGCGTGCTGTTTTATGAGCTCATGTTAACAGTGAGCATACAATGCTTTAAAATGCATCATGCGACATCTTTACTGCACTCATTAATTTGAAAGTATTTTGTCTTTACTAAACTCCATGTAAAATTTCATAATTATTATGCTTGCAGTTTTTGAGATTTTACTGGAAAACAAGTCTAAAATATTGATTGTGAAAATGATTTTTTGCAGTTTTCTCAGTCAGCATTTTGTCTTGTTTTGCAGTAGAAATATCTACATCCTTCAAGAAATAGTTCACACAGAAATAAACACTCTGTCATCATTTGAAAAAGTAAATCATTGGGATTTTGGAACCCAACAATTGAACCCCATTGACTTACCAAAACAAAACTGAGAGCCATTTCTCAAAATGTCATCTTTTATGTTCCTCGGGAAAAAAATAAAGTCATACAGGTTTAGAACAACATGAGGGGGAGTACATGATGCCAGAATGATCATTTTGGGCTGAACTGTCCCGTTAAAATAGGACAAATTTACTTCACATGGAAAACTCTATTTTCAGAGAGTATATCTTGATGTTGATTTGTTTTACTCTACTGGGAAATTCTCTGGTGTAACTGAAATGAAATCAACATGCTAAAAAACTATTTTACAATGATTATGCTTGCAGTTTTATGAGTTTATATGAGACAAATATTGATTAAAAATGACTTTTTTTCACACTGCATTTTGGGATTGTCCTCTTTGAAGGATGCATGTGATGCAGGTCTAGACCACATGATCGCTCTGCCTTCATTCTAGCAGTGAGCTTACGATGCCTTAAAACACTTCATGCAACATCTTTACCGCACTCTTGTTTTTCAGTAGAAATACCTCATAAGTTGGCATACTAAACTCCATGTAAACACACGTTTATAGTTCTTATGCATGCAGTTTTATGAACTTTTGCTGGAAAATAAGCCAAAAATTGATTGTGTTTTTTTCTTTTTTCTTTTCTCTCTCTCTTTTTTTCAGTTTTGGATTTTTTGCAATGCATTGAAAGTTGCTCTATCTGTGAAGGATGCATGTGATTCATTGAGAATCAGGTCTAGGCCTCATGATCACCCTGCCTTCATTCTAGCAGTGAGCTTAGAATGCTTTAAAACACTTGTTTTTTTTTTTGTTTTTTTTTTTGCAATTTTGGATAGATTTTTCACAGTGCGTTGAAGCTTTACTCTTTCTGTGAAGGATGCATGTGATCTTGCATCAGAATTTGTTCAGAAGGTCAAGCTGACACGCTAAACTCCATCTAAAACACACTTTTATAATTAATATGTACTTTATGAGCCTTTACTAAAGACATGACAAAAATATTGATTTTTGCACTGTTGCATGTATTCTTTACAGTGCATTGATTGCCCTCTCTGTGAAGGATGCATGTGATGCAGATCTAAGCCACATGATCACACTGCCTTCATTTTAGCACTGAGCTTACCATGCCTTAAAATGCTTCATGCAACATCTTTACTGCACTCTTGTTTTTTAGAAATATCTGGTAAGCTGACATGCTAAACGTAAGCACACTTATAGTTCATATGCATGCAGTTTTATGAGATTTTACGGGAAAACAAGACAAAAATATTGATTACGAAAAATATTTTTTATTAGTTTTACATATTTACACATTTTTTTTTGCAATGCATGAAGGTTTGCCCTCTCTGTGAAGGATGCATGTGATTCTGCATCAGAATTTGTTCAGAAGATCAAGTTGACATGCTAAACTCAATATTATGCATAAAGTTTTGAGCTTTCACTGAAATTCCAGACAAAAAATATTAATTACGAAACTGTTTTTTTTTTTTTTTTTTCAATTTTGGATGGATTTTTTATTTATTTATTTTTTGCAGTGCATTATGGGATTGCCCTCTCAGTGAAGCATGCATGCGATTGTGCATCAGAATTACTTCACAGTCAGCTCTAGGCCTTCATTCTAACGTGGAGCTTAGGATGCTTTAAAATGCTGCCTGTGCTTTCTGGGTTTGGAGCCGATCCATGGGTGTGTGTACAAAGACAAATGATACAGCAGAGGAGTATTTTAGGGATACAAACCGAGAGTTAGAGAGGGAAACAGATGTAAGTACAAGCACGAGGGATTTCAATAACGCGATGGTGGTGAGAGCGGCCGTGCTTGAGTAATTTCCCATCACCATATTAAAAACTTGGCCGCTGAGAAAAACAACAACTTGTTATGCAGCGGATTGTGTTTACGCGACTTAACATTCAGAGGCGGCGGCGAGCAAGAAGGTCCAGACACTCCAGAAAATAGCGCTAATTAATGCTCCAAGGGTCTGCGTTCTCTCTAATGATGAGCGCGAGGTGAGAGGGAGGTTTTGGATGGATGGATGGATGGATGCGGAGGGTCGCAATCAAGGGACAACGCGGTCTGTTGTGTATCTCTCCCCGGTTCTGCGCGATTAACAGTGGAGTTGGCTTCCTCTCTGCACGATTTGACTGAAGGTGTGAAAGCGCCATGCTTCGCCAAAGCTCGCTGTTTATTTTTGCCGAGTTTTTCATGCCAACGCGTTAATGAGCGGCAACGAAGGTTGCCAGATAATTGAAAAAATGGAGACTCTAAGTGAAAGCAGTGAGTATTGGTGGCTGATGCCTTGTCCAAAAACCCACACTTGCGGTCTTTGCACTTGACCACTTGACTACTTTTATGACGTATTTCCTGTATTTCCTGTATTTCCTGTAGTGAGGATGATGTAGGCCCGTTTCCAACACTGAATAAAAAAATTAAAAAAAGCTAATTGAGACTTTTTATCGCAATTCTAACTTTTTTTTCACAATTTCGACTTTGCATCTCACAACAGAAAAAAAATTCTGAGGGAAAAAAAAAAAATCTGAATTGTGAGATGTAAAGTCGAAACAGTCAGAACTTTTTTCTCGCAATTTCGACTTCACATCTCGCTATTCTGACTTTTTTTCTGAATTGTGAGATATAAACTCACAGTTGTGAGAAATGAAGTCAGAATTGCGAGATAAACTTGCACAAGTGACACAAGTATTAGACAAACGTCAGAATTATGAGATAAAAAGTCGCAATTACCTTTTTTATTTTTTATTCAGTGGCGGAAACGGACTTCCATAGGATGAAGACCACAAGTGTGTCGAATGCAAGTGTTTACATAGATTTATTTTTATCTTAAATACTATGCATTTTAAAACCAACTTCTAAATGTCTGTTCAGTAGTTCCTATAACAGATGACACACATTAATTTTTGGTGCTTCTAATTAAGTGATAAAAAACAGTTGCAAATATTGTACAAAATAAAACGTGCAACACTTTGTTTTTCCACCAAATTATATGCAATATCTAATTATTATGGGACCCTGGAGCACAAAAGCAGTCATAAGTAGCACAGGTATATATATCAAAACTTCATTTTTGATTAGTAATATGCATTGCTAAGAACTTCATTTGGACAACTCTAAATGTGATTTTCTCAATATTTAGATTTTTTTTTTTTTGCTCCCTCAGATTCCAGATTTTCAATTAATTGTATCTCAGACAAATATTGTCCGATCCTAACAAACCATACATCAATGGAAAGCTTATTTATTCAGCTTCCAGATGATGTATAAATCTCAGTTTCAAGCTGACCCTTATGACTGGTTTTGTGGATTAATATTTAACTTTTGGAAAGGTTTCTGTGATGTCTCGCGAGATCTCGGGGAAAAAGACTCATGATTTATTTCCAGAACATGATGCACGAGGGCACTGCGCTTTGGTGTTTTTAAGACTTTCTGTCACGCAGTGGCCAAGACTGCATTGTGGGTATTTGGACAAGGCATGAGTAAGAGAAAGCGGAGCGCAGAAGTCGTGGGAAGTGAAGTTTGGCAGCGATGGCGCTCGAAGCTTGACCTCCGGTGGGTGAATATGAGAACGGATCTCGCCAACATCGTCCAGAGAGCGTCTGCAGGTCCTTTTCTCGCTGCCTTGCCTCTGATCCGCTGAGATGATGCTGGACGTCTCTCAGAAGCAGCATGACTGCATAACCTGCCCACAATCATGACGCATCAGCAGCTCTGCTTCACACAACTTTGAGAGGGAACGTCTTTGCACCAACACACATACAGTATTTCACACGCCTATGTAACACTCAGCTAATTGTTTTTAACGTATAACCAAGAAAATTAATAGTTAATTCAAGCATATGTTATTTGAGAATTAAAGTTTTATTATATTTAGTTTTGCTAAAGAAAGTGAAGTTACAGAACTAGCTGTGCTGCGTGACAGAAATGTACTTTTTAATATTTTTATATAATATTAAAATGGTTGTCTTTAAAAAGAATACTAAGGAAATTGTATATTTTCTATCAAATATTAAGCCACAAGAGCTTGTATAATTGTTGTTTATATTATTTTAAGGAAATATTGTTCAGTTATTCAATATTATTATTATTTTTTTTTTCTTTTTACTGTCATTACTATGATATATATGATTTATACAACTCTGAGGTCATGAAAATAGCATCTGAAATGGTGTTAAAAAAAAAATTCTATTAACTATTGCATTTAAACGAGCTTATACAATTGCTTTATTTTGTTACAGTCTATTATTTTGAAAAAAAATATTGTACAATTATTCTGCATCATATTTATGTATTATTGTTATTATATATATGTTTTGTTTATTTTTATTACTCCGAGTCTGCAATGAAATTGTCTTTGCTGCCAATATGGTGCGTTAAATAATAAATATATGAATAAATAAGTAAATTAACTCATTTAGCTTAAATTTAATTTTTAAGAAATTTCATTAATGTCCATTCTTGTCCTTCAAATATTAAACTCAAAGAGCTTAACTGCTTTTTATATTATTATTTTTTAAAGAAAATATTGTTAAATTATTCTATATATGTAGTTTATTTATTGACATTTTTATTATTATTTTTATTTATTTATTTTTTCTACTACTCTGTGTAACCAAAGTAAAAAAAAAAAAAATAATAAAAAAAGCACAAAAGTCTGCACACAATGTCCTTACAAAAAAATAAATAAATAAATAAAAACGTAGTCTTTATTCAAAAGTCATAAAAATACAAAAGCGCTTAGTGCATACCAAAAAATAAATAAATAAAAATTGCACAGTGCTAAGATAAAACCATGAAAACATTTCTGCCATGACAATAGCTTTTGCTGCTGATAATGGCATTAAATGATAAACATACAAATTTAAACAAATAAATAAATCCATTCAGCTGACCGGGAACGTTGTGAAGGGTATACTGATAATAGCTTCAGCTTTTTCCTCGCAGAAGTGAAGCGAGCGGTTTGTAAGCGAGCAGCAGATTTAATGTGTCAGAGTGGATCTGGTTTGTTCCGGTGCCGTGTCCCAGTGTGTCCTCGTCTCATTGAGTTTGTGTTACAGGTGCGGACGTCCAGCCATATGAAAATATATCCAGAGGCGAAATTCACCATTACTGTCGCCGCGCGTCTGTGTTTGCCACATTAATGCTTCTCTCCTGGTTATTAATGCATTAGCGTTAATGCTGAGTAGGTCACATTAACATTTCTACTGTCATTATGTGTGTGTGTGTGTTTGGATCATTACTGTACGCCTGCAATCGGGTCAGTGCTTTACAGTTTGTGTTTTTACTCAACAGATGCAGTTGATGCATGGAGCAGAGCATAAATATTACAGTAAACCGACATACTGGGAATTAGAAGAAATATGGAATGTAAACAAAATCCACACACCATATACATTACCGTAAATGCACATAATTAGAGTAATTATTATAAATGAGAGTAAACATCACTCAATAATGAACCCAATCTGTGCTGTTCACAAACATGAGCTGTTGCGTACCGAACGTTACTAAACACACGGAGCATATGTAAAGGCCAGAAGAGTTTATGCTATGTTCAGTTCAGTGAAGAACCCTTTTCTAGCTGTATCGGGTTCTTCTGATGGTTCTCTGGAGATTAAAACAGTTCCAGATGTTGAGTGCTTTTAGCTCTTATAACAAATCTAAATCTTGATTTTACAATCTTTTAAACAATGTGCCTGGTTCTCTTAGGAAACACTGTTCTGCAATTCTGCAAACGCCGTCAAAAAAAAAAAAAAAAAAAAAACAATCATGTGAGTCAACTCTTAAAAAAAAAAAAAAAACTTTAAAAGCCTTATTTAGTGTTTGTTTTTTGTTTTTAAATGGCTTTTATATTATTTTAGCTTGTTGCTCACCATGAAAATAGCCAAGAAGCCTGATAAAGCTGATATATCATATAATGCAATCATGAATTGTGTTTTCAGTGCATCTCAACACAAGTGCTGCTATTTCAGCATCAGCATCATAAATAAAGAACAAAAATAAATTTAAATAAACAAATTAATGAATTAAATTAACTAAAAATGATAAATAAATAAAGAAAATAAAAAAATTATGTAAATTAAAACAAGTAAACTGATTAATAAAAATGCAATTAATTAAATAAACTAAAGATAAATTAAAAATAAAGAAATGTAAATAAAAGCAAACAAAAAAAATATTTATTTTATTTTACAATTATACTTTTTTGATATATATATGTGTGTGTGTGTGTGTAACACAAACTTAAAACGCTTTTGTATTTATATTGTTTTACTACTTAGACAGTTATTTAAAGTATATGTCCATTATATCATATAATAATGATATTTTTAGGCTGCAACTGGCTCATACATGCAATAATACTTATCGTGGGGACAATTTTTACTGGTATATTGCAAATGATAAGATAGAGTTAGTTAGTCCCTGTTAGTTAGAGTTATTAAATCAGTTTGATGTGTGTTTGCGTGCAGTTAAAGCACTGCTGATTGATCGGAGCGCTCGGTCACTGAAGTGTTTTGATGTTTGTGATTGATGGACAGCGTTTGACTGACGTGTCTCAGAATCTGCCTGTTTTTAGCTCTTATCTGTGTTTTTAAGAGTCCAGAGGGAGAAATTACAGCTCGTGGTGTTTAATGAGGACTCGTCTCATTCTGCAGGGGTTTCACCGCGTTTCACATCGTCTGTGTGTGTCTTACACCGGCTCGATTACTTCATCTGAACCCGAGTTTGATATGTAACGTCCGAGACCACAAATCTGGAATTTAGAATCTAGTTGAAATCAGCAAGTCAACAGTTAAGTGTTAAAATGATATGATCAATACTTCATGCCAACATACTGTTGGTTTTTCTATTACTTTAATTCATCAAATTAATTGAACCCGTTTGAACTTTACTTTTTAAATTACATGAGATTCAGCTTGATTTTAAGCCTGTTTAATATAATTTAAACTACGATGACTTATACAGCCAATTTGATTATACTTAAAGAAATTAAGGCAGCTATTAAAGTTTTTAACTTGAAGCAGACATTTTTTAAATTATTTTTTCAAGTGATAAGGATTTAGATTTTCTTTGATTATATTTGTTTTTGTCCAAATAAAGTGATCAGCATAACTGTGAAATAAAATTATATTGAGTAATTGAATACTTTATTTAATATTATTTAATCAAATAAATTTAATTGTTTGTTTTTAATTTATTGTATTCATTTTAGTTTAGTTCATTTTAAATGTATTTAAATGTACATTTATTTGTTATTATTTTTTATGTTTGCTGCAATTTATCTATTTAAATTTATTTATATGATAATTTATATCAGTGTATTATATTAGTGTATTATATTTAATTTATTTTAATTAACTAAATGAATAACATTTATTTATAAATTTTTATTTAAATACATTTCAAGGCTTCACTCAAACTGCTAAACTATGCAATTTTTAAACTCTATATTTAATTTATATTTATCAGTAGTGGGGTCAGATTTTTGTTCCTCACTGTATGCCTTCAGCAGTGTTTCACTTCCACATATTATTCCGTATGGCTTTTATTAATAATTCCAGTGGAGTTCATATAAACTTCCCATTTCAAGCAAACAAACTAAACTCTGATGTCACACTCGTCCATCAGCTCCAGTGAGAAATCACTCAAATAAAGATAGGTGTGTGTGTGTGTATGAGAGAGAGAGAGTGTGTGTGTATGTGTATGTGTGTGTGTGTATGTATGTATGTGTATGTATATGTGTGTGTGTGTGTGTGTATGAGAGAGAGAGAGTGTGTGTGTATGTATGTGTGTGTGTGTGTGTGTGTGTATGTATGTATGTATATGTGTGTGTGTGTGTGTGTGAGATAGTGAGTGAGTGTGTATATGTATGTGTGTGTGTGTGTGTGTGTGTGTGTGTGAGAGTTTATGTGGAGTCACGCTGCTGCTCTGTGGACAAACGCTGTGAGCCGACAGTCAATGACCTCTTTATCAGACAAACCTGCCTGGAATCCATTAAGCGCCGAGAGCAAGAACCTGCATCTCAATTGCTATGTTTCCATCACCCTGTTTTTATGCGCTTTTTGAAGTTTCACATCAGAAACGAACAATGGAAATGCCAAATTTTGAATTGAGGTGGTTTTTGACTTGTGCGAAAAGGGGTCAATGCAAATAATGGGAGATGGAAGCACATTATATATTTATATATATATATATATACACACACATATATAAAACCTTTACTTTACTAACCAGTGGACCGATCTCGTTCACAGCATCTGAAATGTTGTTTTGGTCGTTCTGAAATGCCTGAGCAACGTCTGTCATCAAATTATTTCTATATAATTGTCTTAAACGACTGCGTTCAAACAGCAGCATCCACCTCCGAAAGCAATGAGCACATTTATCGTGTTTCGTCTGCTCGCTCTGAGGAACAAGTAATTTACTATATATGAAAAGTATTATATTCAGTGGCTTCTATTTTTCTTAGTGATATTTAGTGCTAGTTTATCAGGAAGTTATGATTTTGTTCTCTTTGACTCGGTGGATGGAAACCGTGCTTCTTTGCAAATGTTTTATGCAATAATCCAAATGCATAAGTTCAAATATCAACTTTGGATGGAAACCCAGCTAATGCACACAGCAGAAGTCCGTTTCCTCGGCTGTCATCTCACCAATACGTCTAAAAGTGTTTAAAGTCAGACTAACCTGCAGCTGAACTCGAGCGCTTTAACTACAGACAAAAACATTCAGCTTCAGGTCGACATCTCAAGGACTGAACCTACAAACTTCAGAAACTTAAAGAGACAGTACACTCAGAAATCATTGCTCTGTACTCGCCCTTGTGTTGTTCCAAACCAAATCTGACAGGGACTCAATCAGAACAGATCTGGAGAAATGCATCAGTGTCTCAGCGATGGATGCTCTGCAGTGAATGGGTGCCGTCAGAATGAGAGTCCAAACAGCTGATAAAAACATCACAATAATACACACCACTCCAGTCCATCAGTTAACATCTGGAGAAGACAAATCCAGCATTAAGATGTTTTCAACTCAAATACGAGTCCATGCTCCATAATAACGCTTCCTCCAGTGAAAAAGTGCATCTGCTGTTGTCTCTCACATCAAAATCCAGCCACATATTTGCTGTTTTGTCTTGTACGGTGCTTGATCTGTGCAGATTTCTCTCTTGATTCAGAACACTTTTTCACTGCAGGAAGCGTTATTATGGAGCATGGACTCGTATTTGAGTTGAAAACATCTTAATGCTGGATTTGTCTTCTCCAGATGTTAACTGATGGACTGGAGTGCTGTGGATTATTGTGATGTTTTTATCAGCTGTTTGGAATCTCATTCTGACGGCACCCATTCACTGCAGAGGATATATTTTAGTTGCATGAACTTTAACTGGAAAGTGGATTTCTAGTTTATTTCTGGAGTAAAAAGAGAAAATAAGTTGAGATCAAGAACTTTTGTGAAACATTCACTATCAGAAATAGCTATGCATAGATAAGAAATCTTGTTTTGTACTTCAAAACAAGAAAAAAATACTCTAAGTAAGAAAATGACTTCATGTGTTTACTGTAATATTGCGGTGAATCTGTCCTCCTCATCTCAGTAAACACACACGTGATTCTCCGCCTCACAGCTGTGTTGGATCATCGCAGGCAAAAACAATGCGCTGCGAGAGAGCTGATGCGGCTCTGAACGCTTCACTAGCCTGTAATCAGCAGCAGAAATTACAGGGAGCGCGGAAACACGCTGAAAGCTCCTGTTTTTGGTGCGATGCGTGTCGAGATGAACACGGATGCAGACGTTAATAAGAGCCGTAGCGGAGCTGCACGAGAGTAATTACAGATACACCGAGGAACAATGATCTGAACGTTTACTCACAATCACACTGAGTCTGTGTCAAACCGAGGCGTTTATGAGCTTCATTATTATTGCTGTGAGTTTTTATGATGGTTTGATTACTTGATGTGAACCTGAGTTTGATAGCTGACAAAAGTCCATAAATCTGGAATTTAATTATTTTTTTTTTTTATTAAAAAGTAAACTCATTGTAAATATTTAAGTTATTGAATATAACTATAGTTATTTATTCAAATTCCACAGATCTGGAATTTAAAATCTAATTTAAACCAGCAAGTAACAAAGTGTAAAGAAGAAAAAAAAATAAATAAACGAAACGTAACTCTAAAATAATATTTAATAATTTCTATGTATGCATTTATGTTTATTTACAATACTTAATTAAATTTTTTTAATTTAATTTTAGTTATTAATTTGCATATAAATCATTTATGTATTTTTTTTAGTGCTGGGCAATGATTAATCGTGATTAATCGCATCCAAAAAAAAATTATATTATGTATATATTATGTATATATAAAGACACACACATACAGTATATATTTTGAAAATATTTACATGTATATATTTATATTCATATAATTTATATTATATATAAATATATTTAACATATACATTTTTTTTCTTAAATATATACATGCATGTACGTGTATTTATATATACATAATAAATATACACAGTACACACACCCATGTACACAAACACTTTTATTTTGGATCCGATTAATCACGATTAATCATTGCCCAGCACTAATTTTTATATACTATACGTTTATTTGTTTTTAATTAATTTTATTTATTCTTTCATGCATTTATTTTAGTTTACAGTAAATTATTTTAATTGATTTCTTTATTTAATATTTATTTATTTGCATATCATCAACTAATTTATTTATTCATTTTTATGTACAATACTTTTATTTGTTTAATTAATTAATTTTATTTATTCTTTCATGCATTCATTTATTATGTACAATACTTCATTTATTTTAATTAATCAATTTTTTTATTTTGCATATCATGCATTTTTATTTACATTATTATTATTTTTATTTTTTATTTAATTATTCTTTATGTCCAGTAGATCACTAATACATGGAGTAACAATGATGCTTAACATTTACTCAGCGTCACACCAGGTTTGTGTGTAGAATTGAGTTGTAACTCTGCTGAAGGTAGGTTAGTGTAGGCAGAGATTTGTGTGATCTTGAGGATTCTCATCGTTTATTCTTCTCTTCTCTGTCCTGTTCATCGCAGCATCACCTTCACATTCGCCTGCCAGCACTCGCCTCTTTCCACCTCAGCTCTATTATTATCATAAATAAACGTCCGGCTGCATAAATACTGCATGGCGTGAAGCTGTGTTTTTGTGTGAGCGTGTGTGGTGACGGCTGGGCTTTTATGCATTCATGTGCCCATGATCTATCTGAATGTTCGCTCATAAACAAGCGCTGTGGAGGTTTTTCTGCTGAGCGAAGCAGAAGGGCTAATCTGCAGCGTGTAGCGTCCTATTTCTCGCAAGCGCACTCCATATATAACGCTGTTTTTGGAACTGAGGATGCACAAAGGATGGGCCGACAGGGATGGGGACGTTTATTTCTCATAAAGATAAAGCGCTTTATCTTGTGCTATGGCCTATTTCTACACACACACACACACACACACACACACACACAGAGCCAGAGGGAGTGTGTGAGAAGAGATTTCCCATTGTGTCGTGCACATAAACTTCTGAAGTCGTTCTCCACACATCTGTCTGCCTCCTTAAAAGGCTTTTTTTCAAACACTTTTCACTGAACTGAGAAACTCCAACTAACAAACTGCATTTGTTATGACCAACTACTGGATGAGCGAGAAGAGAAACACTAGTAAACATTCTTTAGGAGGCTTTTTCTGGCAAAATGATGATGATTCTGGAAGCAACTTGTGCTTCTAAAGCCACAGACGTGCTGCTTCATCTTCTTTCTGTATTTATTCCTGGTTTAAATGTGTTTTTACGTCAAGTAATTCATTTGAGTCTTATGTTGGCATTGTTTTCTGCTTCATGAGCTGCAGGTTTAAACTGTAATAGATTACTTAAATGAAAATTATTACAATTATTAAATCAAAATAAATTACTAAAGTAGTAATATATTAAATAATATATTATTCATTTGTTAATGCTTAATTTCATTTAATATTTTCCTTTTTTTCTTTTGAAAAAGCTGTTTTAATAATAATAATAATAATAATATGTATATATATTTATATAGAATTAAATTACTTATCCACTGAAAAAGTAAAGTATGGGATTACTGCTCATTTTTAGGTAATTTAATTACAGTTACTTATAAAGTACTTGCGTTACATACAGTAAATAATTTCAACAGTTCTAAAATCAATATTGAATTTGAAATCTAAATTTACCGTCTAAAGATAAAGTTGAATGCAGCATCTTTAACCCTCCGCGCGCCGGCGTGTTCACTTTCAGTTTTTCCTGATTCACAGAGAAACCTTAAATACTCAGATAGAGAATCTAAAAAGAGCCTACTTTTATTTGTGTGTGTGTATATATATATATATATAACTATAATTAAATTAGTAGAATTATAAATTATTAGTAATATGTGTCCCTGCAGCACAAAAGCAGTCATAAGCAGCACAGCTATATTTGTAGCAATAGCCAACAATACATTGTATGGGTCAAAATTATCCATTTTTCTTTTATGCCAAAAATCATTAGGATATTAAGATCATGTTCCATGAAGATATTTTGTCAATTTCTTACCGTAAATATATCAAAACTTCATTTTTGATTAGTAATATGCATTGCTAACTTAATTTGGACAACTTTAAAGGTGATTTTCTCAATATTTAGATTTCTTTTGCAATAAGTAGATTATAAAAAAAATGAATGATTATACATTTTTATAAATATTGTAAATTATTAATTAATAATACCCCCCCCCCCCCCTTCCCACCTAAAAAGCTTTGGGCAACCACACAGCAGCACTCACCGTGATGATGAGTTCTGCATGTGTAAACATGACTCATATTTTCTTTATGAAATCATTTTTTTTTAATCTAGAGGTGTGTGAGTGTCTCCAGAGAGCAGTAAATACATGCATAAAGCCATATTTAGTAACTAAAGCAGACAGACTACAGATGCATAGACCTTCCTCTCTCTCTCTCTCTCTCTGTGAAGAGCTGTTGAATATAAAGAGTAAAACTGGAGCGATTAGACTCTTGATTTGTCCAGTGGTAGGCAGTCACTACTCTACTGGACCCAGAAACGCTTCCAATTCTAGTGTTTTATAGGACAGAACAGCTGTTATGGGTTCCTCAGGTGCAGTGAGACGTCTCTGTGTCTTTATTGCTGCTCTCTATGATTTCTGCCGTCTCTCAACCGTTAATACAGTAATTACACTGACAGCAGGCAAAAATTGTGCAAGGTGTGTGTTACGCTTGCAGTGGGATGATGAGAGTCTACAAACCCTCCTGTTTTCCCTTTTTTTTTGTCAATAGCAGTTATTATAGTACGAGTCTTTGTTGAGGGCTGTAGATTAGCTGTGTTTGTGTTTCTAACAGTTTGTTGAAGGTTGTGAGGGTCTCCGCAGATCAGATGGAGTTTGGCCACCAGAGAGGAGCAGAGAGAGTGAAGGGTCTGGAAAATTACTTTACACATCGTTGTGAAGGAACCACCACTCGCTCAGTGAAAAATAAAGGGACATGGTTATGGAAAAGAATATGAGATGGCATGAAAAATGATATTTTAATGCCTTTGCATAAATATTTCAATATTTTCAATGCTTTTGCTCAAACTTTGTGTTTACTTGCAAAACGTTTTGCAAACAAAGTTTTTTTTGGGGGGGGAACACAAAAGTTGTGCAACGGGAAAAGTGTGGAAAATATAGTTAAAATAATATATTTTTGAAATATAGTTTTCCCTTTAAAATAATTTTTTTTTTTTTTTTTTTTTAAAGCTTTTACATTTACATTAATATGTCAGTATTTCCATTCTTTTTTGAGCTTTGTGAGCAAACGCAAGGTTCTTGGAGCACTGTAAAAATTTAAAGTTGAGAAAACGTAAAAGTTTAAGGAAACCAGCTTCAGCAGATTTGAGTTTTCTCAACTTGTTATATTCAGTTTATACAACAAAAAGTTGAGAAAACTCAAAAATCTCCTACAAAAATAAGTTGAGAGAACTCAAAAGTCTGCTGAAGCTGGTTGCCTTAAACTTTTAAGTTTTCTCAACATTTGATTTTTTACAGTGAGGGAATGCAAACATTTTCCAAAATTGAGATTTATACATCATCTGAAAGCTGAATAAATCATCTTTCCATTTCCATTGATGTGTGGTTTGTTATGATCGGACAATATTTGGCTGAGATACAACTATTTGAAAATCTGAAATCTGAGGGAGCAAAAAAATCAAAATATTGAGAAAATGGCCTTTAAAGTTGTCCAAATGAAGTTCTTAGCAATGCATATTACTAATCAAAACTGAATTTTTTATATATTTACGGTAAGAAATTTACAAAATATCTTCATGGAACATGATCTTTACTTAATATCCTAATGATTTTTGGCATAAAAGAAAAATTAATAATTTTGACCCGTACAATGTATTTTTGGCTATTGCTACAAATATACCCCAGCGACGACTGGTTTTGTGCTGCAGGGACACATATGATGTGTGCAATATGATCAGTGTTGGGGAAAGTTACTTTTACAAGTAATGCATTACAATGTTGCATTGCTTCCTTAAAAAGTAACAAATTTTGTTACTTAGTTACTTTTTTATGGAAAGTTATGTTACTTTTTCTTATCTGGGATTGTTTGTGCTGTAATTTATTTATATATATATATATATATATATATATATTTATTTTTATACATATGAGTTATATTTTGGCAAATGTAAAAGCCCTTTCACACCAAAAGACTTGGGCTAAAGGAAATGTAAATTCACATCTGTACAGTAGACGGTTGAATTGGATCGTCGCAGGTCAGTAGCAAAGACACTGGTTAATAAAATGGGATTAAATACATAAAGGATATTTGTGTTATTTAACATTTAAGTATTGCGGGTTTATAAAACATTCTGAGTTTGCATTGAGCGTTTTTATTGATTTTGAGGAACACTGAAGAAGAAACATCATAGGGGTTTGGTGCTGTACTAATTGTTTTTTTTGGGGGGTGAAAAGTTTAGAAAAGCCCTACGAGGTGTTACATAAAGCAGCTATGAAGCTTTATAAGTCTTAATCTGTCACGTTAGGACTTGTGAAGTGTCTTCATGAAGTTTGTGATGCGCTGGGGTTTGTTTGCAGCACTGCGTCGCATGCGCTGCTGTGTTTTCTGTTTGGCCGTCATCGGGGACGGTGCACCAGTTTAGATGGAATACTGCTGAACGAGAGCATATGGAGAGCTTTTTTTAATCTTTAGTTTGTCTTCTATTGTTAATGCAGCGGTCTGACTGCTGCTGCTGCTGCTGCACTATTAAAAGATCTCACACCCTCTCATGACCTGCTTTTCGCTCTCACACACTCTCAATGTCTTTTTTTATTCTCTCTTATGTCTCTCTTTTGCTCCGTCTTTCAGCTTTTCTTTTAACCAAGTGACTCTCTCTCTCTCTCTTTCTCTCTCTCTCTCGCACACACTCACTCACTCACACACACACACACACACACACACACACACACACCTGTGCTCTCTGTATGTAATAATAGAGTGATCTAGTTCTGGATCAGGTTAAAGTACACTTTTCGTACTGTAATCACCGACATCTTTCTTTAGCAAGAGAATGCTGAAATGTGAATTTTACAGTGAATAAAATCTGTAAATTAACTAACCATCACCCTCTGAAATATATACTGAAGCCAAATTACAAGTTGCGTAATCAGATTAGTTTTTTTTTTTTAAGTAACTAGTAAAGTAACGCATTGCTTTTTAATTTACAAGAAAATATCTGAGTTTTCCTTGATCTTTTGAGATCCTCTTGAATCCGTGTATCATTCGTTCACTTGTTTTTTTAATATAATATTGAAAGTAGAAAAATTAGAAAACATTTTTTTCCATGAAATGAAAAACAAGAATTCAGTTTAATTTTTCATTTTTTGTTCAGGGGAAGAAAAATGAATAAACAGCTTGAATATTCTATTTTTCCCTTTCATTTCATTTTTATTTATTTATTTTTCTCTGTCCATGACCATGTTCTTTTTGGGTCTTTGTAGAAAACATACTGTAAGCAGTGTTGGGGAACTTTACTTTTAAAAGTCATGCATTACAATATTGCATTACTCTATACTCTGCTCTGGTCACTGCTTGTGTTACTTGGTTACTTTTTTTATGGAAAGTAATGCATTTTGCATAACGTTTTGTGACCTAAGCTGGACTTGTTTATTTTTAATAGCAATCCCCCAAAAGTTATATTTTTGGCAACTGTAAAGGCCGTGAAATGAACAGTCCTCAGTCTGAAAGAAGAGCCTCTGATTTCTCTTAACACAGAAGAGCTGTCCGTCAGTACATGAGAAACAAACCATTACTTTTCTGAAAAAGTAATTTGTAAATTAAAAAGTAATGCATTACTTTACTAGTTACTTTTAAAAAGTAATCTGATTATATAACTTGTATTACTTGTAATGCGTTACCCCCAACACTGGAGTGAAGGGTCTGGAAAATCTGAAGATTGTTTATTTATTGTGTTTATATGAAAAATAAAGGGACATGATGATAGAAAAGAATGCATTGCATAAATATTTTCAATGATTTTTCCTAAGAAACTTTGCATTTATTTGCAAAACTTTTGTGTTCCCCCAAGAAACTTGACATTCACTGGCAAAACTTACTTACTGTGAGCAAATGCAACTTTTCTTGAGGGAATGCAAAAGTTTTGCAAGTAACTTCAAAGCAGGGAAACACTTGGAAGATATTGAAATATAGTTGAAAAATAGTTTTACATACAATTTCATGTTTGTTGTTGTTGTTGTTGTTTTGTCCGTCACCACGTCCTGTTAGGATCATACAGTATGTTTAAGAAATCAAAACATGTTCTCCAGTCCAAAGAAGAAGCATTTATTGAAACTAAACACCATCAAAATATTGTGTTTGAAATGTAAGCCGTTCACTGAAAATCTTCCCCTCCGCTGCAGCTCTGAAATCTCATTAGTGTATGCGCATGTATATATAACAGCATGAATGTTTTTGGGGTATTTTATAGTATTCCTTTAAAACAGGAGACTTTATCTCTGAGGTTTTTTTGTATTTTCTTGACTGTTGGAGTAAAAGTGCTTCACGCACTGCAAAAAAATTATTTTCTTACTTAGTATTTTTGTCTTGTTTTTTAGTACGAGCAAAAATATCTGCCAATGGAGCAAGAAAAATAATCTTGTTTAGCCTTTTAATTAAGATTACTTTTCTTACCCCATTGGCAGATAATTTTGCTCATTTTAAGCAAAAACGAACAAAATTAAAAAAATAATAATTATTAAACAAGTAGTGCTGTCAAACAATTAATCGCGATTAATCGCATCCAAAATAAAAGTTTTTATTTACATAATATATGTTTGAGTGCTGTGTATATTTATTATGTGTATATATAAATACACACACGTGCATGTATATATTTAAGAAAAAATGTATATATTTATATATAATCTAAATTATATGTATATAAATATATACATGTAAATATTTTCAAAATGTATGCTGTATGTGTTTGTATTTATATATACATAATAAATATACACAGCACACAAACATATTTTATGTAAACAAAACTTTTATTTTGGATGCAATTAATCGTTTGACAGAATTAATTTAACAAGACTTAAAATCTTGAGTCATTTTACTGTCAAGTAAACGCATCTCGATTCAAGAATGTTTAGATGTTTGTACTAGAAAACAAGACAAAAATACCAAGCAAGAAGTTTGCTGTGCACACTGCAAAAAATAAATAAATACAAATAAATAAATAAATAAATAAAAAATAAACGCTTTTTTTTACTTTTTGTTTGTTTGTTTGTTTGTTTCCAGCCAATATATCTAAAAAATCAAAAACAAGTCAAAATTAAGTGAGTTTTTGCTTAGAACAAGCAAACTAATCTTGTTTTCTGTTCTGTTCTTGTTTTAAGCAAAAACTCACTTAATCTTGATTTTAAGAATTTTTAGATATCTGGGTTGGAAACAAGACAGAAAATGTAAGTAAGAAAATAATTGTTTGGCGACGCAGATTGTCAGTTTCTGACAGGGTTAAAGTGTTCCTCGCTTTCAGGACACATCTGCCTTTTTGCCCTAAAATCAAACGCTTCTTTCCTTGTGAACTTGTCGTGGCTTTCATATGCGTTCCGAGGCAATTTCTCCTCGACAAAGAGGGTCAGTATCAGCGGCGCTCCGTTCCATCCCCGTTTTCTGGAAGAATTATCCGGAATCGAGGAAAGCCATTTTAGAAAGGGCCTGGCTAATCACCGTAAGGGGCTTTTGGGAGGTACGGCTCATAAAGAAGCGCTCCGGCCTGCAGATAAGACACATACAGACACACACAGCCTTATCTAGAATAATACTCTCACACACTACTGAGCACTTACAATTGCATCGCACGCTGGATTAGCCTCACGCCGAGCAAACTCGAAGGCCTCTAGCACACAGCGCTGAATTTATTAGCTCTGCTCATTACGTTACGCTTTGTAAAAACATTTATCATGCCTAACAAGTTGTTTATGTTAGCCGGGAGAACATTATGCAGCCTTGTCTCAAATACGTCAATTACGCTCCGTCACCGGATGATTTATTTTTAGGTTTTGGTGACGATGCGGATGTAAACGGCTCATGTTTGTAGTGCACTGCTAAAAAGTTTTGTTCTTCTAGTATTTTGGTGTTGTTTTCCAGTTTTCTGATCGACCTGATTAAGATGCATTTGCTTGAGGAGAAAAGGTTTGTAAAAAATGAGTTATATCTTGATTTAAATGGGCATTTTTAATGAAAGCAATGTTTTGATGAAATGCACAGTTTTTATGTATACCAATTACATTTCATCGTAATCAATTCACACACGCTATTTGTGCATAAAAGCATTTGCTTCAGACAAACGTGGTTTCTGGTTCATGAGCTGCAGATCTTTGCAGCCCAGAAGCAGCTTTACTTTGGTGGAAACAATTAATAAAAAATTACAATACAATAAAAATACAATAAAATGCTGAAAATAATAATTGCCAAGCGATTCCATGTAATTGGATGTAAAAGAATAAATTAAATTAAATTAAATTAAATTAAATTAAATTAAATTAAATTAAATTAAATTAAATTAAATTAAATTAAATTAAATTAAATTAAATTAAATTAAATTAAATTAAATTAAATTAAATTAAAATGAATGAATAAATAAACAAACTGAATGAATAAATAAACAAACATAAATGAGAAGATTATATAATAATAATAATAATAAATATATTATTACAAATTTTATACATGTACTAAATTATTAATTACTTTCATTTTTGGTTTAGTGTAATTAAAATAAATCATAAAATTTGTGTATTATTAAACAATAATATAATAATTAAATGTTTATAAATATTGTAAATTATTAAGTAATCAATTAAATATTATTTTCTTTTATTTATCTAGCCTAAAAAAGCTATGTTTTTGCTTAAAATGAGAAGAAATGTCTTCCAATGGGGTAAGAAAAATAATCTTAATTCAAAAGCCCAACGAGATTATTTTTCTTGCACCGTTGGCAGATATTTTTTCTTTACAGTTTGTATTTTTCATACAGTTTACAGTTTTCCGAAGGACCTGAACTTGGAGTTCTATCTGGATTTAAATGAGAAATTTTAATGAACACAAACGTGAAAGTGATTCTTTCTCCTCCACTGTGCATGGATTTGGGCCGGAAACATTTGATTTGATATGTGAAATGGGAATATTCCCAAGGTACTCTACAGGGACAACATATCTCATAATGACTTTATGGATGGCATCCCATTTTAATGTGCCGTATCTCTGAATTGGCGAGTGAAACGTTGATATTTTAAGCTTAATTAATGTTACGGGTGAGCTGCTCCAGTTCTGTCAGTCCTCCGATCCAGGAGGAATATTATCCATCGGCCGTTAATAAGTTTGTGTCTTTAATTCTGGCTCTCCACACTGAGTCACATGTCGAGATGCAGGAAGATGCGTTTAATCTTAAAATGCGTTTGCATTACTGGATTAGTGCTGCGTTTTCATTGGCAGGAGCTCTTCGGGGAGACTTCATGTTCAACAGCAACCCTGTGGCCTATTTTATGTCTTTTCTGTGGAAAGATCCTCCTCACCTCGAGCTCGCCGGCGTGGAGCTGAGAGGAGGTGTTTGCAGGCCGTTATTGCTAATTAGAAAGAGCAGCGAGAGAATGATTGTGTGTGAACGAGAGGCTCTTTGACCCGGACGTTATTCTGATAGATCCCTCAGAGCTCAAATACACCAGCGCATCTGAATACTGCGCAACCTTTTCACCCTGTTCATTATAAACCTCCATATTTTTGTGTTTGCTGTCAAATAGTAAATAAAGGGTAGTCTTTTATTTTATTTATTTATTTTACTTTATTTTACTTTGTTTCTCGTTATTATTCATCTTTTCATCCAAATACTTTAAATTTTTAAATTAGATTATTATTATTATTATTATTATTATTTTTAATTCATTTAATTTCATCTTGTCACCCAAATAATTTACAATTATGGAAATTATTTTAGTTTTTAATTTTTAATTTTATTTTCAGCCAAATACTTGCAGTCATGGAAATTATTTGATTTAATTTAAAATTGAATTGAATTGAATTTTTTCATCATTTTTTTTATTTTATTTTCATCTTGTCATCCAAATACTTGGAAATTATTTTATTTAAAATTTTATTTTATTCGTATTTTCATCCAAATACTTGCAATTATGGAAATTATTTTATTTTATTTTTCATTTAATTTCATTTGTCTTTTCATCCAAATATTTTGAATTGCTTAGATTTTGATTTTAATTTTATTTAATTTTATTTTATTTATTCATTTTTCACCCAATTACATGGAATCGCTTGGCAATTATTATTTTTCAGCATTTTATTGTATTTTCATCCAAATACTTGGAATTACTTGGAAATGATGCAAAAAGTTAAACAGATTCACAATTATCAATACTATTTATCACTAGATACTAAAATTATTTTATACAATTCATTGAAGTATTTTTTTGTTATTATGATTGTTTATAATTTATATATTTATTGCCATGAATATAGTCTTATTCACAGGCTTTGTTTTTAACTCATTTCTGATTTAATGCTCGGGTAATTGCCAGTAAACACAGTGGAAAGTGAATAACGAGACGACGAGTGAAGAACAGCAGAGAGACGCGAGATCATCAGGATCAGACTCTTAACAAGTGCTCGTTCCGTGCCAACAAACATGTTGATGTAATGCTGTTAAATCTGTGGGAGTGCTTGGACACACACACACACACACACACACGCACGTAGCATAACGATGCCGTTAACGAACACTTGACATCTCTAATCATCTCTGAAAAGGATGCTCTCAGTCAAAGAGGACGACCCAAATCAGGCTTCAGATGCTGATTAATCATATCTAATCAAACACACTCGTTACTGGAGATGAAGGCCGGTGTGTGTGTGTGTGTGTGTGTGTGTGTGGGGGTCGGGGTCATAGGTCAGGACCAGCTCATGTCTGTCAGGGTTATATGAGTCTGTTATCACTCTTTCACAGCTCAGGAAAATTAATGGAGTCATTCTTTCTTTCGTTCAGGTATGTTATGTATTTATACATCAACTTAGTCTGAGATGTTTCTCTGAGAATTCCTCAGGAGAAATAAAACACACCCAAGATGTCCTTAAAGATATCTGTAAAATGAATGTGGATAGCAATTTTAGATATTTATTCATATGTTTGTATATTTGTAAATGTTTATATATTTGTCAATGTATTTTACAGGAAAACAAGACAAAAATGCAGGAAAAAAATTCAGTTTTCACAGTATGAATCTTGATTGAAAACTGGCAAATCTGACTATACTGTAGTTTGAGACACAGTTTGGTTGATATTTCTTGCAAACTTTTAGGTCTGTAAAAGGAATCGCTTGCCATGTGACACACTGTATGACTGATATAGGTTTGTTTTTATTTTTATTCGAAATATTCCCAAACTATATCATGAAATATCTCGATTCTCAATCATGCGTGAGTAGATACATTTTGCATCTTTATAGACTGCTAGTTGATCTGTATCGAGCGATGGGCAAAGTAGCCTAATTGTGTAATCTATTAACTACGCATAAAACCATGTCTTTTTACTTAAGTACCTGATATGGTGTCATGCCATAAAATATATTTTTAATACGACTGACTTTGTATTTAATGTGAATTTAATAAAAACATTGCAAGTTACTAATTAGCCTATAACACTTAGCAAAGAACATTTACACTTCAGTCCATCGAGTTCACGCACTCTCAACAACTCCCATAATAATCTCTAAAGCTGTTTGCACTGTGAAATTAATATCTTACTTACATTCGTACATCTGCACTTGTTGTTTCTGATGAGAGAATTCGCCAGATAATTCAGTCAGCGAGCGAGTGAACAAAACACACCGTTTCAGCGATGACTCATCTGAACGCCTCTGATTGGTCCTTGCACTCATAAGCTCAACAGAATCGTGTGTGATTGGTTAGAATCCTCAACGCTGTAAAAACGTGTGTCTCTGGCTCTGTGCCAGCTAGCGAACGCAGATTTGAATTTAGCAGCTGGTGATGTTTTACTTTTTTATAGTTCACAGAACAAACTGCGCATTGTACCCAAAATTTGGTGTGATATGATTTCAAATTTAGGGGGGCAAAGCTTGTTGACAGGGGCTGCCCCCCCAGAACCGCTCTGAGTGTTTGGGTCAGAATAAGCTGTGCAGTGGACGAGTGTTGAGGTCGGCTGGTCAGACTCTGGAGAGAGTTTCTGTTTCTGCAGAAGATCGAGGTCAAACGTCTCTGATGGGAGAAGACGTGGAGCACATGAAGTCACCGCTGCCATTTACACTTACACACTGCACACACACTACACACACACTCACTACACACACACTACACACTCACACTTACACACACACACACACTCACACTTACACACACACACACACATACACAGTATGCAGTGTCACGTTCACGCTGCCTTTAGCACCAGAGCTGATGTGTGTGTTTTTGCTGAATGTTCGTTTCAATTAACGGCTGTTTAAATCTTTAACTTGAGTTTGGTTGAGGTCAGTGTTTCTCAGTCACTAATGAGATCTCAACAGACTTTCCTCGACAGACATTAAACTAAACAGAGCATTTTGTTCAAGTCTCCTGCTTCTTTAAATGTTCCTCTTGAGAAAAAGCCCTCAAGTTTGGAATATTTTATTTCTGTTCGTCAAGGCTGTATTTATTTGAACAAAAATACAGGAAAAATATGAAATATTACGATTTAAATCAGCCATTTTCTATGTGAATATCTGTTAAATGTAATTTATTTCTGTGATGCGCAGCTGTATTTTCAGCATGATTCCTCCAGTCTTCAGTGTCACTGATAATCATTCTAATATGCTGGTTTGCTGCTCAACAAACATTTCTGATTATTATCAATGTTGAAAACAGTTGTGCTGCACAATATTTTTGTGGAAACCGTGATGCATTTTATTTTTCAGGATTCACAGATGAATAGAAAGTCCAAAGGAACAGCATTTATTTGAAATAGAAATCTTTTATAACATTATAAATGTCTTTACTGTCACTTTTGATCAATTTAATGCGTCCTTGGTCAATAAAAGTACTAATTACTTTCAGAAAAATACAAATGTTACTTACCCCAAACTTCTGAGTGGTAGTGTATCACGGTTTCCACAAAAAAATACATAACATTATTAACATAAAAATACAAATTAATTTAAATTGCAATAATATTTATCATTATTTTTATTTTTATTTTTATTTTTATTTTTATTTTTATTTTTATTTTTATTTTTATTTTTATTTTTATTTTTATTTTTATTTTTATTTTTATTGATCAAATCAATGCAGTCTTGGTGAACAGAACTTCTTTAAATAAACTTTATATACAACACCTGATACATTAAAGTGAAAGATCAGCGTCTGAGCTTCATCCAGGTGTTCTCTGGTCAGTCTTAGTGTGTGTGTGTGTGTGTGTGTGTGTGTGTGTGTGTGTGTCTGTCTTCAGGGCAAAACAAACTTCAGTTTTCTTTCAAATAAATATCGTTAGCGCTGATCTCTTGAATAGGAGTTTATGAACGCTTGCATCCATCTGTATAACCGTAAAACTGTCGATTCACAATCGAGTCTCACGTCAGACTGTTGCTAAGATAACAATAAGAATTAAATGCATGTATTGGATACAAGTGTATTTTTAATTACATTTTTATTGATACTTTTTAGTAGTTTTTGTCTTGATTTCCAATAAAAATGTTTAAACATTGTTAAAACCAAATACATTTGAGAAATCATGATGAATCAATCAGAATGAGCCTAATTTAAAGACTTTTTTTTTAAAGCAAAAAGTATTTTGTTGTAAGAAATATACCAATGTTGCTTATATTTGATATATTTAAATAATGCATATGTTTATATTTTATTTAAATATATAAAGTACATTTCAATTTAAAAGTAAATTTATATTGTTTAGAATTTTGGTCAGTGTAATAAGAAAAATTTTATAATAACTGAATTAAAAATGTTATACATATTTTTACATGTACAGTGCCTATAGAGAGTCTTCATACCCCTTCATTTTTTTCACATTTTGTTATGTTGCGTTATTATGTTAAACTGCTTTAAATTACTTTTTCATCCACATCAATCTACACCCCACTCAGCATAATGACAAAGCAAAAACCGGATTTATCACAACTTTGCAAATTTATTAAAAAGGAAACACTGAAAAAATGACATTGCACAAGTCTTCATACCCTTTGCTTTGATCAGGAGCATCGTCTTTGAGATGTTTCTATACTGCGAGTGGAGTTGACCTGTGGCAAATCCAGTTGATTGGACATGATTTGGAAAGGCACACAGACCTGTCTATATAAAGTTTAACAGCTGAAGTGGATGTCAGAGCAAAAACAAAGCCATGAGGTCAAAGGAAAGCCTGCAGAGCTGAGAGACAGGATTGTGTTGAGACAGATCTGGGGAAGACTACACAAAAAAAATGCTACTGTGTTGAAGGTTCACAGGAGCATTTGGCCTCCATAATCCTTAATGGATGAAGTTTGAAACAATCAGGACTAGATCTATAGCCTCCTGGCCAAACTGAGCAATCGAAGGAGAAGGGTCCTGGTTAGAGAGGTGATCAAGACACTGATGGTCACTCCGCTCCATGATCTTATATGGAGATGGAGAAACTTACAGAAGGACAAACATCACTGCGACACTCCACCAATCTGGGCTTGATGGCAAAGTGACCAAACTCAAGCTTCTCGTCAGTAAAGATACATGAAACCATGATTGGAATTTACAAAAATACACCCAAATAACTCTGACTATTAAAAAAAAGATTCTCTGGTCTGATGAATCCTTATTCATGTCTGAGGGAAGCCAAGCACTGCTCATCACCTGCATAATACCATCCCAGCGGTGAAGCATGGTGGCAGCGGCAGGGACTGCGGAAGTGATCAGAGGAGACGGAAAGCTGAATGCAGCTAAATACAGAGATATCCTTAATCAGAGCGCTCAGAACCTCAGACTGGGCTGAAAGCTCTCCTTCCAACACGACCATCACCCTGCAGGAGAGGCTTAGGGACAACTCTATGACCGTCCTCAAGTGGACATCTTTGGAGAAACCTATAAATGGCTGTCCACCGATGGTCCCCAGCCGACCTGACAGAGCTTGAGGTGATCTAAAGAGAAGAAAGGCAAAACAAACCAAATGCAGATGTGCAAAGCTTGTTGCATCATACCCAAAAAGACCTGAGGCTGTAACTGTTGCCAAAGTGCTTCAACTACGTTTCGAGTTAAGAGTATGAAGACTTGTGCAATGTCATTTTTTCAGTGTTTCCTTTTTAATAAATTTGCAAAGATAAATCCGGTTTTTGCTTTGTCATTATGCTGAGTGGGGTGTAGATTTATGTGGATGAAAAAGTAATTTAAAGCAGTTTAACATAATAACGCAACATAACAAAATGTGAAAAAAAAATGAAGGGGTATGAAGACTTTCTATAGGCACTGTACATATACATGTTTAAATATTATGCATTATACATAAATTAATTTGATACATTAGAGTAAATAACTGAATAATAAATAAAATAAAAAAAATAAAATGTGCAAGGAAAAAACATTACTATATGATTTTTTTTTTTTTTAATATATATTAATATGGTTTAATTTCTATTTTTTTAGGATGTTTGGAAAACAAGACATAAATATGATATATATATATATATATATATATATATATATATATTTAATATTTAAACAATATATTTCTCTTAAATATATACATGCATGTGTTTGTATTTATATATACATAATAAATATACACAGTACACACATATATTATGTAAACAAATGTTTTTATTTTGGATGTGATTAGTCGCGATTAATCATTTTGATAGCGCTACTTACACACACACACACACACACACACACACACATATATAATCTTTTTTGCAATATATATATATATATATATATATTTGATTGTAATCGTTTTATTCCCTGTGTTGTATGTATTCTATTCACTGTCCCTGTCGCAGTGCATTCTGGGACTGTGATCTGTACGTAAAGCGTGCGATGGCTCCAGAAGCATGTCTCAGATCTGCCTCCACACGCTCTCGTCTCGTTCCAGGTGTCTCTCTCTGAACACAGGCTCTGTGTCTCTCTCTCGTCTGCCAGCGGAAGCTCTATTGGTTTCTGCCAGCGCCGCGGGACAGACCGCCAATCCCCAACATGCAGATTATTCTAATAGTAGGCCGCGCTTCCAGAAAGCTCCAGCACGCCGGCGTAATGAATGCCCAGCCTTGTGGGCCTCCAACATAAAGCCGTGTTTGCTGCTCCTATGAATTATTCAAACACGCCTCGAGGCTGCGGATCATCCAGGCAACAGCCAAGAAAATTAGCCACCAATTAGTGTTTATTTACAGCAGAGAGCATCGTCTTGTCTTCTCTCTCTACCGCGTTCTTGTGTGGTTTGAGGCGCTCGCTGACCTTACAGCAGTAATTCGGATAAAAACATCATTTACTCAAACTCACGTCGCTCTAAACCTGTGCGGCCGGATTATTTGGAGACGTTTTGCACAATGACTGATGTTCAGTAGCTAATATTTGTGTCTGTTTCTTATGCAAAGCATCAAATGAGTTCAGAAGACTTGATTTTAAATGCGCACATCATAACTGCACTAAAAAATAAAAAATGGGAAATTTATGGTAAACTGGCAGCTGTAGTTGTCACATTTCATGAACTAAAATAGTGTTAATATATTATACTAAATAAATATATTAAATATATTGTATTATGTAAATTAAATATAATTATATAAACTATATAAATATAATTATAGTAACATATAATACTAAAATCTGTTTCATACACAAGGCATCGTATGTTTAGTAGACTTGAAATATAATGAGCAAGTCATGTGAACTACACTGAATAAAATACATATCTGTGAAATATACAGAAAACTGGCAACTGCGGTTGCCATCTTTTATTAAGTGAAAATAACTAAAATCTGTTTTCACTACTATAATCTACTGTATGACACTAGAAAATTTAATGAATGTTAATTTAACAAAACATAATTTAACAAAATTAAGAAGAAACAGTTATTTTAAAATGTAAAATCATTTATTTATATATATATATATATATATATATGCATATATATGCATATTTAAACATGTATATGTACAGTGCCTATAGAAAGTCTTCATACTCCTTAATTTTTTTTTCACATTTTATGTTGCGTTATATATATATATATATATACATACATGCATGCATACATGCATACATACATACACACACACACACACACACACACACATATATATATATATATATATATATATATACATATACATATACATACATAATTTCTTATTATTTTATTTTTTAAAGGTATACTGTAAAATTAAATTATATAATGCATGGATTTTTTTCCAGTTTTTTACTGTATACAAGAGAAGTCACTGGTAACCCATTAGCAGGATTTTAATGTTGCATTTCTTTTTACAGTTTAAATTATGATCATTTGATGCTTTAGTGTATGTTTGCATCATTTTGAATGCCTCAGTTGTCATTGATTATTATGGCACGGTGAATTATAAGATAACCTCTTGTTTTTCACTTTGAAAATTTTACTGTAAAATTACATAAATGTCCCATTAGATGCAGTTTTTCACCATATGTACGCTAAAAATAATTTTTTCAAAGTTGTAAATACAACAGAAATGATTGCGTACATTTTGCGTAAGTTTTATACTTTTCTAAACTTCCATGTTTTATTCAATATAGTACACTGAAAAAAAAGATACTTTTTTTTTTTTTTTTTTAGGTAAGTGGTTGCAAACAATTTATTTTAGCTACATTTAACTGAAAGTTTAAAAAAAAAAAATCTGTGAAAACTGTAGTGAGGGAACTTACTGTTAAATAATTAATAGGCTTTTACATAACATTTTTTTTAACCATTAAAATTGTAATCATTTGATGTTTTAATGTATTTTTGTATACTTTTTACACTTTAGAGTCATCAGTTGTCATTGATTATTATGGCATAGAAAAATAGAATTATATTTTCTCCTTCATGTTCAGCAGAAGATAGAAAGTCACGCAGGTTTTGGCCGAATGCTGACAGAATGTTGATTTTTGGGCGAAAGGCTCCTTTAAAATGTCAGAAACTGGAGGATGGCAGAAGCAGCATGAGAAGGCACTGGGAATCAGATGTGTGTGTTTGTGTGTCTCCGTCAGATCAGATGAGATCAGCCGTTAAATGATGGAGCAGACGCTCTGTTGACTGAAGGGATCTGACACCGGTTTGATGTTCCTTCACAGAGGAACGTCCAGATCCCCAAAGCCTAGCATCTGATCCCTGTTTGTTCCCAACCCAATCCCTGCTGTGTGTGTGTGTGTGTGTGTGTGTGTGTATGTATGTATGTGTGTGTCTGATGTTGCTATCCTTTACTTCATCTGTAAAGCAGGGATGTTTGACTCTCCAGGTGGCTGCTTTACCAAAATCTAAAATCTCTTGATTCTTTGAGTTTTATACCACAGTATACCAGTACACTGCAAAAAATGATCTTCTTACTTAGTATTTTTATCTTGTTTTCTAGTACAAATATCCAAACATTCTTGAATCAAGATGCATTACAGGTAAAATGACTTAAGATTTTAAGTTAAAAAAATCACAAAAATATCTGCCAATAGGGTAAGAAAAGTAATCTTAATTCATAGGCTAAACAAGATTATTTTTATTGGCAATAAATCTCTTTCTGATTATGTGTATATATATGTGTATATATATATAATATAATATAATATAATATATATATATATACATACATACATACATACATACACACACACACACACACACACACACACACACACACACACACACACACACACACACACACACACACACACACACACACACACACACACACACACAGACACAGACACAGACACACACACACACACACACACACACACAGGTGCATCTCAATGAATTAGAATGTCGTGGAAAAGTTAATTTATTTCAGTAATTCAACTCAAATTGTGAAACTCGTGTATTAAATAAATTCAATGCACACAGACTGAAGTAGTTTAAGTCTTTGGTTCTTGTAATTGTGATGATTTTGGCTCACATTTAACAAAAACCCACCAATTCACTATCTCAACAAATTAGAATACTTCATAAGATCAATAAAAAAAAACATTTTTTGTGAATTGTTGGCCTTCTGGAAAGTATGTTCATTTACTGTATATGTACTCAATACTTGGTAGGGGCTCCTTTTGCTTTAATTACTGCCTCAATTCAGCGTGGCATGGAGGTGATCAGTTTGTGGCACTGCTGAGGTGGTATGGAAGCCCAGGTTTCTTTGACAGTGGCCTTCAGCTCATCTGCAGATTCTCTCTGGGGTTCAGGTCTGGCGAGTTTGCTGGCCAGTCAAGCACAGTAACACTATGGTCATTGAACCAGCTTTTGGTACCTTTGGCAGTGTGGGCAGGTGCCAAGTCCTGCTGGAAAATGAAATCAGCATCTCCATAAAGCTTGTCAACAGAAGGAAGCATGAAGTGCTCTAAAATTTCCTGGTAGATGGCTGCGTTGACTGTGGACTTCAGAAAACACAGTGGACCAACACCAGCAGATGACATGGCAGCCCAAATCATCACTGACTGTGGAAACTTCACACTGGACTTCAAGCAACATGGATTCTGTGCCTCTCCACTCTTCCTTCAGACTCTGGGACCTTGATTTCCAAATGAAATGCTAAATTTACTTTCATCTGAAAAGAGGACTTTGGACCACTGAGCAACAGTCCAGTTATTTTCCTCCACAGCCCAGGTAAGATGCTTCTGACGTTGTCTCTGGTTCAGAAGTGGCTTGGTAGCCCTTTTCCTGAAGACGTCTGAGCGTGGTGACTCTTGATGCACTGACTCCAGCTTCAGTTCTCTCCTTGTGAAGCTCTCCCAAGTGTTTCAATCAGCTTTGCTTGACTGTATTCTCAAGCTTGCGGTCATCCCTGTTGCTTGTGCACCTTTTCCTACCCAAATTCTTCCTTCCAGTCAACTTTGCATTTAATATGCTTTGATACAGCACTCTGTAAACAGCCACACCTTTCAGTAATGACCTTCTGTGACTTACCCTCTTTGTGGAGGGTGTCAATGTTTGTCTTCTGGATCATTGCCAAGTCAGAAGTCTTCCCTATTATTGTGGTTTCAAAGAACAAGAGATACCCAGAATTTATACTGTAGGGATGGTCATTAATTGAAACTCAAATGTAAATATTCTAATATTTTGAGATACTGATTTTTGACTTTCATGAGATGTAAACTCTAATCCTCAAAATTAAAACATTTTTTTTTTAAATGTTTTACTTCACATGCAATGAATCTAAAATATATGCAAGTTTCACTTTTTGAAATAACTTACAAGAAAAAATGAACTTTTTCACGACATTCTAATTTATTGAGATGCACCTGTATATAGGCTATATATAAACTTAGGCCTACTGGTAAATTGCTGCTAAAAACTGGTCAGGGAAGTATATAAATATATGTATATATATTTTTTTGCAAACAAATGATCAAAAAGTAGGCTAAATGAAAACTTTGGAATCTAAACTGGAAATCAATAAGAATTGAAATCAATAAGCAGAATCAGAATCGGAATGGATAAAATTAAAACAATACCCAACACTAGCCACATGTTGTGAAGTTCACTGATTTATGAGCACTGATCAGTTGATGGCAAAATTCAAAACGAGGTTCTTTGGCGCAACCTGCACACCCACGGCCATACTGAGAGAGTATGATCCAGTTTTCTGAAGAGACTAAAGATTTGTTTTCTTTTCAATGTTTGCTTTGTTTGCCTAAAATGAACCATATCATAGACTTCAATATCTCTTTGAAAAAGAACTTTGTAACTTTTAAACAAGTATTAAAATGAGTTCAATGTAGTTGTAGGAGTGTTAAATAAAAAAATAAAGATGATTATCTTCATTCAGTTGTTCCATTTTTATAGGTTTTGTAACATAAAAGCTCTTAATTCAAGATAATACAAGCTAATCAGTGTATTCAGTAGGTTGCATTAGTGGCATATGGTATTGTAAATATACAACAATGCGACAATAAAACAATGCATTTACTTTTTACTTTTGATACTTAAGTACTTTTAAAAACATGTACTTCCATACTTTCACTTAAGTAAAAATCTGTCTTTACAACTTTCACTTGTAGTGGAGTAGTATTTGACCAGTAGTATCTGTACTTTCACTTAAGTAAGGAAATTGTGTACTTTGTCCGCCTCTGCTTGCGGTTCAATTTGACCCCCATAGGAATTAATGTCGAAAAAAAACATTTTTCTTTTCTTTTCTTTTTTTGTTAAAATACAAAATATGACACAACCCAGACAAAATTTATATCCAAACGAAGAACTGCGATTTACAGAATATTCCCAAGGCAAAAAACACTCACATGCCCCCCTCCACACACGGTACACACACACACACACACACACACATAGAGACACATTATAGCACGCATGATTAAGGCAAACAAGGAAAATAAAAATTAAATTAAATAAAAATCAGCTAATAATAATAATGATGATTAAAAACCTACATAAATATTAAGAAAAAAATTATAAAAATGGATCAATATAAGCTTTCTGGACCAAAAAATAAATAAATTCAATATAGGAAATATTTGTTACAAAACGCGAGGGAAGGATGAAAGTTAAAGTGTTTAGTGTATATGAGTTGTATTTGCAGGGGTTATTACCCCCAGACCTCAGTAATTTTCAAACCCATGTCCGTGCTTGTCCTGACCGATTGAATTGGTCTTTCTCTCTCTGCATTCACAAGAGTGTCAGTCAATAAAGAATAGAGAGAATCGAGGCCGGTTCTTTCGCCAGGTAAACAGCTCTGAATGCATCGACGTCATCCGCGGCTCCCAATGCTCCAGCCAATTAAATGATAAGATGCTCACGGGGCCCAAAGCCTCCGAGATTCCCATTAAGTCTTGAGCGGCGGCGCTGGGATTAACAAAGCCATCGGCGGCGCTGGGTTTCGGTGGTTCATCATCGATCGGACGCCGGTCTGGACCACAATGAGCGTCAGTAAACCACCGTGGCAGGTTTCCCAGACACACAATGCGCTTTGTGCGCAGCCTGAAAGGGGTTTTAATGAAAACGCACGCTTCGTGGGGTGATTTTACGCTTTCGATCTGTTCTTGACACTCGAGCGCGTGATTGTCCAGAGGAACCTCAGAGGAGATCATGCTCCACGACATTTGTTTTTGCTGTTTCAGATTGAACATATTTATATTATTTTTACAATTGATTTATAATAATTTAAAATGTATAAAAATTATAAAAATTGTATTAAAAATTACATTTAGTCATTTAGCAGACACTTTTATCCAAAGTGACTTACAAATTAGGACAGAATATTTTTTATTATTAAATTATTATTAATTTTTAATAAATATTATTTATCATTATTGTTAAATTCCTTTATGTATATATACACACACAATAAATATGCACAGTTCACACACATTATGTAAAGAAAAACTTTTATTTTGGAAGCGATTAATAGTTTAATATATAATATTATATTAAAAATGTTCCTTATTTAAGATTTCTTATCAGTGTTGAAAACTGTTGTGCTACCCAATATTTTTGAAGAAATTGTGATACATTTTATTTTTCAGGATTCTTTGATAAATAGAAAGTTCAAAAGAACAGCATTTATTTGAAATAGAAATCGTTTGTAATATTATAAATATCTTTACTTTCACCTTTGAGAAATTCAATGCATCCTTAAAGAAAGAAAGTATATATTTTTTTTAAATCAAAATTTTTTTGATATTCTCTCAAGTGAAAATTAACATCCAAAATGTTATGATGTTTATGTCCTGTTTCGTGGTGTTTTTTCTCAGATCTTCCTCTCTGGAATCCTGAACTCAGAATTAGTCATTCCTTCACCTGCCGGGGATTTCCGCAGCTTTAATTAACGTATGCTGCCGTTAAATAATAGAGGTTTTACTCTGGGCTTTGACTGCGCCGCTCGCCTTTACACCAATTATTAATCATGTGCTCGCGCTTCAGGATCCGTGAGTGTCGCTGACAGACGAAGTGAAGAACGCCGTAAACACACTGATGTGGAGAGATATAGAGCGCCTCGCACAAACACACTGACTTCAGTTAAAAAAGCTTGATGTCTTTAGTATTTTTGTCTTGTTTTCCAGTACAAATATCTAAACATCATTAAATCAAGATACATTTACTGGAGAAGCAAGATGATTGAAAATATGAAGTCTTGTTTTCTGAAAAACTGATCAAACTTGAGTGGCTTTATGTTTAAAACGAGAAGAAAAATCTGGCAATAGGGTCAGAAAAATAAGCTTTATGAATAAGAATAAATATAAGAATAAGAAATGTATATTTTATTGACAATAATAATAACAACAACAATAATAACAACAACAACAACAACAACAACAACAACTATTATAAGAATATCCAACATTAATTTTGTTATATTATATAACTATGTACAATAATAATAATAATAATAAATAATACATACATTTTATTTTATAATATAATAATATAGTACATTTATTATATTTCAACATTATTTTTTTTTTATATCAGAATTAGAAATAGATTATTTTTATTTTTGGCCAAGTATTATATTATAAATTGGGTCCGAAACAAATTTTTTTTTTTTTTTTAAACGTTCGGAAACTTTCGAGAAATTTTGCAAACTTTTGAAATTTTCTTTCCATTTGCAACCCTACTACTACTACTACTACTACTACTACTAAAACATTTATTTATAATAATAGAAGAATAAGCGTATATCGATTATATTCTAACATTAATTTTTAATTATATTATATTATATTATATTATATTATATTATATTATATTATATTATATTATATTATATTATATTATAATTATATTATATTATATTATATTATATTATATTATATTATATATATATATATTATATTATATTATATTATAATTATATTATATTATAATTATATTATAATTATATTATAATATAATCATATTATATTATAATTATATTATAATTAGGTCCAAAACTCTGGGATTATATTTATTTATATATATATATATATATATATATATATATATATATATATATATATATATATATATATATATAAAATTTAATAAAACAATTTTTTTTTTTTGTGGAAACTTTCTGAAAATTTTCGAAAATGTACGCCCTTTTGTAACCCTACTTGTATTTCTTCTTCTTTTAATCATAAAGTCACTTAATTTTGATCAGTTTATTCATGTTTTGTTGCGTTTCAAGCAAATGCATCTTAATTAAAGAAAACAAGACAAAAGCACTGCATGAAGTTGACTGAACGAGTTGAATCAGAAATGAATTATGAATTCCTCGTGACGCTGTGCATGTTATTAAACATCTGCATCTGTCCTTCTGAAGCGCGGTAGAGAAGCGTAAAACACGCTCAGATGTAATCATTTAATATTCTACCGTGGATCTGTTTTCTTCCTCCAATGCTGGAAGCAGATGGCGACTCTACCTGAATATTCATAATCATCTTTTAAAGCAGGAGAATTGCAGTGCATTGTTATAGTTTGTTATCTCAGAGACGTAAACCTGCGGCTCTCACTTCAGACGTGAGTTCTGTTCCAAAGTGTTGAAGCAAAGTTGTTGTAAGCAGAAGTTTGGAGATCTCTTGAGTCGATTGCTTCATCGATGCACAGAAAGTTGTGTTTTGTTTCTCATTAGCGCAGAAACAGTTGGTCTGCAGCTGTCTGAGTGTCTCTGAACATCAAGATCTGGCCTAAAACATATCATTAAGAGTGATTTACTGATGAATCCCTACAGAAAACATCAGCCTCACTCTGCAACAAAATGATTTCTTTACTTAGTATTTCTGTCTTGTTTTCTAGTACAATTATCTAAACATTCTTCAATCAAGATGCATTTACTTGTTTATAACAAAAAAGATCACATTTTCAAAACATTGCCTCTTTTTTTTCAAAACTTTACTCATAAATCCAAGAATTGCACACAAAATGCAAAATGCATCTGTAAAATGATTACTTGTCTTACCCAGATATTTTTGCTCATTTTAAGCAAAAACTATCACAATTTTATCATTTTTCTTTTAGAAAACAAGACTTAAAATCTTAAGTCATTTTACTTGTCAAGAAAATGCATCTTGATTGAAGAATGTTTATATATTTATACTAGAAACCAAGACAAAAATACTAAGTACGAAGATTGAGAATCTGCTGAATCTGTGATCATGCATTCATAACTGAGATCTCTGTTTGGCAACACTTTATTTTAAGGTGTCCTTGTTACACATATTACATGTATTTACTATTAAAATAACAATTAATTATGCATAATTACATGCAAGTAACCCTAAGCCAAACCCTAAACCTATAGTAAGTACATGTAGTTAAATAATATTACTCGGTACTTAAATGTATAATTACACTGTGACAAGGACACTTAAAATAAAGTGTAAGCCTCTGTTCACATGATTCAGTCTCAAACCCGCCCGTCTCCACTGCTTCTCTCAAGCTTTTCTCCTCATTATCTCTCATAGCTCCTGATCTCTTGCACCAACACACTCTTTCAGCTCACAATCAGTGTTTTTCATTTTAGTTTTCTAAATGTGCCGTGTTTTGCCATGTCTGTCTCCTGCATACTTAATTTGTTTGTACTTTATTTAAAAAAAAAAAAAGCAAATATTAATTATTAATATTAATATTAATATTAAAATTCCATCAAATTGAATATAATAATCATTACATATTTTAACTGAATAACCAAACAATCCTTAATCAATTATTCACTTAAAATACATGAGGATTATTCAATTCAATTTTATTTGAATTTTACTATTAATTCAATTGTGTAAATCTTAAAGGCTTCAATTTACTTTGTGTGTACTACTACTAATAAAAACGTTTTTATTTTTTATTTATATTATTATTTAATAATAATAATTATTATTATTATTGTAAGAATACATTTAATATTCATAATTCATATTTTTATATATCTACTGTATAAATAACATTATACAATGTAAATAATATTATTTGTGATTTTATATATATATATATATATATATGTATGTATATGTAAATCATTAATGTTAAATGTATAATAATAATAATAATAATAATTAATTACTAATAATTACTAAAATGACTAATTACTAATAAATTAAACTAAATTAAATAAATGAAAAGTTTGTCTGCACACAAATAGTTGAATATGTGTTGTTTCTGAAATGAACGGAGGCTGAATGAAGGCTGTTTTCTGTTGGCCGTGTGCTCTTACATTAGAATAGTTGATGGAAAAATAGGTCAAAAGTCTTCACACGGCAGTGGATTTAATAATTCACCGTATTAATGAGGCTGTGGGACGGCTGGGCAGCCTGCCTTTGTTTAACACACAATTAATTCATGCCAGCGACTCTTTAAATTTGAAACAACTCAGGTGCGGAGCACTATTTGTCATGTTTCCTTCCGTCATCAATTAAACGCTCGACGAACCTCCGAAGTCCACAGAACACGAGCTGGAAAAACAGATTCTCAGAGTCACAATCTGAGACCAACACAATGAGGAAAAACAGGCGAGTTAATAAAATCACTGATTTCAGGAGAAGTTCAGGAGGATTGTTTTATTGGTTTGCGTTAGTGGACTGATGACAGATGAAGCAGAAGAAGTTCATAATTAATGAAGCGTAGGATGCTTCAACAAGAGCTGATGTTTAAAGTGCTTGTGAAATAAAAGAGCATTGATTCTGCTGATCGTTTGGTGTGTGACGTCTACAGACATTAACTGATTGGTTGATTGATTTATGTTTTTTGATAATTCTTTCAGCATCTTTCTGTTTTAATGAAAGGTCTCTCAGGGCCAGATATATATTTAAAAAAAACAACAACAGTCAAAAGAGTTTGAAAGAAGTCACTTCTGCTCACCGAAGCTGCAATTATTTGATCAAAAATACAGTAAAAATTGTGAAATATTATTACAGTTTAAAACAGCTGTTTTCTATGTGAATATCTATTAAACTGTAATTTATTTCTGATGCGCAGCTGTATTTTCAGCATCATTACTCCAGTCTTCAGCGTCACATGATCTTCAGAAATCATTCTAATATGCTGATTTGATGCTCAAGAAACATTTCTGATTATTATCAATGTTGAAAACAGTCGTGCTGCTTCCATTTCAAAAGTTTGAGGCAAGTGATATTTGAAAGAAATCAATACTTTTATGCATTAAATTGATCAAAAGTGACAGTAAAGGCATTTCTAATGTTACAAAAGATTTCTATTTCAAATGAATGCTGTTCTTTTGAACTTTCTGTTCATCTGTGAATCCTGAAAAATAAAATGTATCACGGTTTCCACAAAAATATTGTGCAGCACAACTGTTTTCAACATTGATAATAATCAGAAATGTTAACTAAGGAATTTAAAATTGAATATTTTAATATTATATTATATTATATTATATTATATTATATATTATATTATATTATATTATATTATATTATATATTATATTATATTATATTATATTATATTATATTATATTATTCATTTTAAATTTGGAACTTTTTTTTTTTCAAATGAATATAAATTGTAATTTTTTATTTAAATTAAAATTAATTTTGTTTATAAATATCAAATTTTAATTGTTATAATTATGCAAATATAAATGAATATAAATATGTTCGATTCTAAATGTTTCTCGAGCAGCAAATCTGCATATTAGAATGATTTCTGAAGGATCATGTGACACTGAAGACTGCAGTAATGATGCTGAAAATTCAGCTGCGCATCACAGAAATAAATTACAGTTTAACAGATATTCACATAGAAAACAGCTGTTTGACATTGTAATAATATTTCACAATTTTTACTGTATTTTTGATCAAATAAATGCAGCCTGGGTGAGCAGAAGAGACTCTTTCAGAAACATCCCAAAATCGTAATTATTTTACTGGTAGTGTATAAAGAGGAAGTGTTAAGTCTGTGTCAGAAAGGCTTCCTGTAAAGTCAGATTCTGTCTTTGTGATCCGAGTCAAGACGCCTCAAAGCGTTTAGCTCAGTGTCCCGCTGTGAACTGCTCAGATCATATTCATCTGCTGTTTTATATACACCGAGTCCAAATTATTGATCCGAAGGAATGTATCCCCCTCTCCATCACACGTTCCAGAGCGGGAATCAGGTAACTCGGACGGATAAATGGACTTTGGTGTGTTTGCTGTATTGTGTTCCACAGATAACGTGATTTCCGCTTCACTCGTTCGTGATAAATTACACCAGCTTTTCATTTTCTCCCCACTCGTTTCATAATTCTCCAAAGTGTACGTCTGAACGCTCAACCTTGAGTTATTCCCTCTCTCTCAAAGCAGAGAAAACAAGAGGAATTTGTTACAGATCTTAAAACAACAAGGCGTGCTAATGGTCTTGTTTATTGCGATGATCAAACATAATGAGCGTCCCAGCTGAAGATCAACCCTCAGCGGACGCCTTTCTTACAAATTAGACTTATAGAGATTATACAGCGAGAGAGGAAACAAATGTGAGGGGAAATTTCCCTGTTCTCCATTTGTTGTGTTTTCTGCTGGATTTGAGGGCTTCTGGGAAGATTAATGTGGGGAAGAAGTTGCTTTGAAACTGTAGTTTGTCAAACTAATGACGGCTCAGAATATAAAGCAGTTCAACATACTGGTGAACTATGAAAGAAAAAGTAATCGGATACTGTATGTGATGATGACAGCAGCTAATATCCAAGTATTTGTTTTTAAGAGTCGTTGGGAGTGGCCTGGGGTTCTTTAGCCAATCACAAACACTCTTCATCTGTCAATCATTTTGAACATTCAGGTTGGCTGACAGTCTTTAGAGGGCGGGGCTTCATAAAGAGGAGGCGTGGTTGAAATGAGCAACAGAATTGTTGCAATTTTCTCTCCATTTTTCAAACATATTCAGTTTATGTTTCTTTTAGACGCTTGCTTGACTTTAAGACACAATTCTAAAACATTCTCAAAAGCAACAATTTTGACAATATTTCAAAAAGCATTAGCCATAGACAGGAACTTGTTATTCCACTTTTGTTTGCAAATATATGTACATTTTCCCCAGATATCAGCAAATAATTCATTCAAACAACATGCCTGCAAGTATTTTAAGGTCTGCAATTCTTCAGCCAATCACAAACACTCTCTGCTCGTCAATCATTTTGCACATTGGGTCTGCTAACTTTGGATTGGCTGATGTGTCTTGGGGGGCGGAGCTTCGTAGAGTTGGTGTGAATTCATTGAGCAATAGAATTTAGATTTCTAATTTAATCATAGCTGTTTTTTGAAGGATTTTTAAATCACAATTAGTGTGACTGCAACTTACAGATAAATGTGCAGAAATGAGTTGATACATAATTATATTATAATAAATCTTGTTTTAAATATGGTTATATATTTCTAATAAGTATGTGTTAAATATAATTATATTTTTGATTATAGTTGTAATAAATCTTATGTATTATATATATATATATATATATATATATATATATATATATATATATATATATATATATATGAAATATTTTCTGTTTATTTTCTGTGTAAACTTTTTAGATAATTTGTAGGAGTTTTTATACTAAGTGTTTTTTTGTTTTTTTGCATTAATTTAGTGTTTAAATGCTGTTTTTGTGCTTTTCCTCCTTCTGTGAAACACAAAATATGAAGTTTTGAAGAAACTGACATCCAAACATTGCATGGACCAAATTACCCCCACATTTTTCCAAATATTTTCTTTTGTGCTCAACAGAAGAAAGTAAGTCATACAGGTTTGTTTATTCAGTGTTCAATATTCATTATTCCACTATGCTAGAATGAATCGGAGGTTCTAACACGTTGATAAATAGGACAGTTGAGCAGAACGTGTTTGATTATTGACATAATTGGTGTGAAGCTGCACGTGCAAGACAGAGTCGCATTAAAACAGTGCTGTAAACTGATCTGGTCTGAAGCCTGAACCAGCGGGGGTTGGTTAACTGGGCTGATCGGATCCTTGCGTTTCTTTCACAGCGTTTTCTTCTGCTGCGGTCGGTCAGTCAGTCGGTCCCGATCGAACCGCAGAGGAACGTGGAGGAGGGCAACTTCTGAAGCGAAGCCGTATCGAATGGACCCCTCATAGAGAATCAATTCACATCCAGATAAACACACACGGCCGCGACTGTTAGCAGACGCTGGATTCATCATATCGGGCAGAACATAAACACCAACCATCAGCCGAAACACACACGGCCCTCATCAGAGCGCCGGATGCATGCGCTTATGTCAGAATCAGAAAGAGCTGTTTACACACACAAGGAATTCATCTTGCTGTTAAAGTACAAACATAATGCAGACATACATATAATTAAGGTAATAAAAACACTAATAATAAAGAGAATAGACGATAAGTTTTAAATAACAATTTTTTAACATTTATACATCAAATTTACGAAATATCCTTACTTAATATCCTAATGATTTTTGGCATAAAAGAAAAATGGATAATTTTGACGCATGCAATGTATTGTTGGCTATTGCTACAAATATACCTGTGCTGCTTATGACTGCTTTTGTGCTCCATGGTCACATATGTGCTATTTACAGATGAAGACTTGATGAGTTATTTACAGTAGGTGTGTTATGTCACGAGCGATTCGGAGGTGTTCTGTCGTTCTCCTTAGGGATCTTCCGGAAGATTCCATTGTCCATGTCTCTGCTGCGCGGGAAAGATTCGATCGCCCCTCCTGCTTGTTTTTTATTGTCCAAATTGAAGCTGCGACCCAGCGGCTGTGACTCTCATGCATTGACATGAGCTCAGAGAGTTTGCTCGCACCCACCGCATCAGCATTCTGGCCCCGTTCCGGAGAGATTGAAATAATGACCAGACGGCCCTGTGAATCTCGCTCAAATCGGCCCCATCAGACCGTCCACTTAACCAAGCTGTTCAGCGCCGCCAAAACATTGCATTTTCTCCTTTGAGAAATTGTCACAATTTTCTCTCTGTTTTTCAAATGACACCACTCTGAAACGGAAAGGTGCTTCTTTTTTTAGACGCTGCTCGCTCGACTTTATTCACTTGATGTTAAAACACATTTCAGGGCTGCAGACAGCAACTAAAATACTCTCGAAACAACAATTTTGATGATGCATTAAAATTAGGAAAAAACTGAAAGAGCTTTAATTGCATCAATTATGCACTCTAAAACCTAACAGTCCAATTTAAAGTTCATTTTACTCAAATATGAAGTTCATTGCACTTAATATAAGTTATGTTAACTCAATAATGGATTATATTAAGCATAACTCAAACTGAATGAGTTACAACAGATTTCATTTTCCCAGCGTGCTTTGCTTGCGACTAGTAAAAAAAAAGTAAATGTTAAAATTAAGTGTTATTTGTACATTTTTGTACATAACTTGAGTTATAGTTTCTGATTCAAACTGTTTTATGCAGTTTAGTTAGGTTTCAGCTACACAGATATTAAGAAATATTCTCTTTTTGTGCACTCAAACTATTTAAGTAAAATTGTGAACTTTATCAAATATATTCTGAAATATGTTTCCAAGTATACAAAAAATGGCCAAATATATATTAGCTAAAATGTTTTAAATTATAATTAAATATATAGGAACATACTTTACATTTGTTTATGTGAATATATTTTCTACCAATTATTTTTCGGTGTATTTTGTGTATAGGGTATAATTTTTAAAATGTGTTTTAAAATATAAACATATATTTTTAAAAAAGCATTTTAACAATATATTATTTTGCTTCTACAAGTCTTTAGAAAAAAACTACAATTGTATTTAGATTTTTTTTTTAATTTAGATTTTTTTTCTTTTTTTAAGAAAACAAGACTTAAAATCTTAAGTAATTTTACTTGTCACGTACTAGAAAACAAATACTTTTTTTTTTTTTTTTTCAATATTTTTAGTTATTTATTTTATTTTTTTTGCAGGTAGGTGTGTTTTTGGAGTTTGCATGTTTTGCATATTGTGCATCTTTTGTTGTTTTTGATTTGCTTCTATTGTCCTCATTTGTAAGTCGCTAAATGACTTAATGTAATGTATCTTTAAGTTCTCCACGAGAATCTTCAGTGATTGCAAATCAGCTTCTAGATAACCGTCTGTGTGTAATTTAGCATCTAAAGTCATTGGGCTTCTACATGTTCTATTTTAGCAGCCGGTGACCTGGATTCATTCACTTGAGCTGAGTTTTATTTTGTATTTTAGCAGATAATGTCCATCGTCTCTCTCTTTCTCTCTCTCTCCTTTGACACGCATCAGCCAGCGGGCCAGATTATCCGTCCAAATCTGTGGGCCGACTGCTCCATTTCACCATCCGATCGATGGCAGTGAGAGCGACGGCTTGATTGATGATGATATAGCGATTGATTGGTTAAATCCTCTTCACTTCAAAGTGCCCAAACGGACAGTATATATACATGCAATTTAGAGCGAGAGCCGCTCGCCGGGAGCTGCCAATAGAGAGGTGAAATAAGAGAAGGAGAGAAGAGAGTCACGGGCCCCTGAGGGCCGCTTGCGCAGAGGTGGCAGAGAGACAGGGCTGGCAGCGCTTTAAATTACCTGAGATTGGCTGGTGGCGGCGTCTTTAGGGAAAGACGAGGCGTTTGTTAGCGGCTATCCGAACGGATCGAGAGGCGCTCTGTCCTGGCGGACGATGAAGACCGGTAATTGCTGAATTGGCAGAGAGAGACAGAAGTGAGCTGTCTTGCTGTCTGCTGCCTACATAGGCACACTCATAAGTGAGCGCTCTACATAGACAGAACCCGTCATCTGAAGACTCAACTCGACAATTGATTGCAATGGAGTCTGACGAGAGCGTGCTGCTAAGATAATGATACCGTTCTCATAAAAATACACAGCACGCACACATATTGGTCTGTTTATAATTAGATTAGACTTGTTTCAGTTCTGAATGCATTATGAGGTTGTAATATTCTCTGGCGTGTTGTTTGTTTTCATTCAGCTGGTTGCAGTGAATCTTGTTTGCTCTCGCTTAAAACAAAACTAACCGCTGTCTAAAATCACTTTCATTACTTTCTAACAGCATATGTTCAAGCATCAGACTGTTCACTTGCAACAAAACTGACAACATTTAAACATCCTAACAGAATAAAAAAAGACCAGCGTTTAAATCGCTTAAGCGAACAAAACTAATCGACAATCAAATCACTGAATCAAACAAAACCGACAGGCATTTGAATCTCTTAATTGAACAAAACGAACAGACGTTTGAATCTCTTAATTGAACAAAACGAACAGACGTTTGAATCACATAATCAAACAAAACTGAACAATGTTTGAATCTCTTAATTGAACAAAACAAACATATGTATGAATCTTTTGATCAAACAAAACCGACCGATGCTTGAATCATTTAATGTTTGAATCTTTTGACAGAACAAAACCAGATGACATTTGAATCACTTGATTGAACAAAATGAACAGACGTTTGAAACTCTTAATCAGATCTCTTAATTGAGCAAAACTCACTGACATTTGAATCTTTTAATGTTTGAATCTCTTAACTGGACAAACCACCCCACATTTGAATCTCTTGGACAAACAAAACTGACCCACGTTTAAATCTCTTAATCGAACAAAACCAGCCAATGTTTGAATCTTTTGGCAGAACAAAACCAGACAACATTTGAATCACTTGATTGAACAACGCTGACCACATTTGAATCTCTTAATCAAACAAAACCAATGAGGTTTGAATCTCCTAACGTTTGAATCTCTTAACTAAACAAAATCTACTGGCATTTGAATTCCTTGACCAAAATAAACCCGACCAAATGCTTAAATCTCTTAACTGAAGAAAAACCGCTGCTTTGAAACCATGTGTATTGTGCAAAGCGCTTTAGCGATTTGACTCGACTTGAATCCTGGGATTGATTTCTCCATTAGGGATGCATGTGGTGCTGTCAGGAATGATCCTGCTGTCTGCCTTCACATCAGGAGCCTGTGTGTCGACTATGTAGGGAGCTGACTAGGTTAACTAGAGCTTGTGTACGCTGATATACACTGCTGCTTTAATTACATTCATAACAGGGACATTAATTTGCTGTAATTGGACGCTTTTGACCTTCAGCCGGGTCGACTCATCCATTTCATTATTTTCCCTTCTAGTTTTGTTTATGGCTGTATTGATTTAGAGCAAAACGTTACACACACACACACACACACACAGAGATGAGGCATATAAATGGAATCGTACAGCAGAGGATCGTTGATTAAAGGAATACGGCTCTGAAATGATTGTTAAACCACTGATTATGCTGATATAGAATTGTGGAAGAAAACAATATGACTGCAGAATGACTTTCATTTTTCATGCTAGAATATAGCTATACTCTGTGTGTGCGTGTGTGTGTGTGTGTGTGTGTATGCAGCTATAATTTAGGGACAAACCACTCTCCAGAAGTTGCATTTGATATCCAATCACACAGGTTTGTGATGCACAACACCTCGCTAACATGGACCAATCAGCTGCAAGCTTAAGGAAAGACTACAGCAATAGTATATTATGAGTTTGAGCCGCTTCCAGTAAGAAAAGATTCATTGCTTATATTGGGATCAATGCTGTTTTGACAAACTGTGGTGTGCTGCTCGGATTCAGTCCAGACACAATGATGCCTCAAATGATGCAAATGATTCATATATAAAGTAAATATTGGGTCTCATTCACTAACTGTGCATGAAATCTGTGCATAAATGTTTTCAGGAACAAACATTGATTTGTTTACTTTTTTTTAATGCATTTGGTAGACACTTTTATCTAAAGCATTGTGTTCATGGTGTACATTTGATTAGTTCATGTATTTCCTGGGAATCAAATCCTATACTCTACTTTTGGAGCTACACAGAAAAGTTATGCATCAGTAACATTTATAGTAAAATGTATTATACATTTATGAACAAATGTAGGAACAACTAAAACCACTTATGCACAAAAATCACACACTCTGGATGGGCATATTAACATTAAAACAAACATTTCTGCTTATTTAATCTTCAGAAAGCTGGTAAAGTTTGTGCGTGTTTTATGCAAGTTCATTACTATTCAACTCCATATTAATTAACATTAGAACAAGGTTAAGAACAAATTAATTTGTGCATGTGTTATAAATTACACTGTAAAAATTATTTTTTATAAAACATTTCTATTTTATTTCTACTTAATTTCATGTTTAATTCAGTTTTCATTTATTTATTTATTTAAAAATTAACAAGCCAATCTCACAGGAAACCATTTTTTAAAATTATTTTAACAAAGTGGCGGTTTTGTATACTTTATAACTTTTTAGAGAAAAAAAAAATTTGAAAATTGAAAATTCCTGACCATAATTGTCACTGAAGCAGATCATACAAAAACATGCTAATAAATTAGATTATATGAATTATATGATTATATGGTTACGAATTACATTGAGATTGGAAATAATAAGTAAATCCTAATTTCCAAATGTATCCTAATCCAGTTTTACAGTTAAGTGGACATTTTTAGGTGGATTATTCTTCTGTGCATATAAATATGAATAATGCATGCAATTGTTATTAAATGAGCCCCGGTGTTTTTGGCTTTGGTTTGAATGTAGTCATCATTAATAGCTTGATTACGTGATTTGTCCTCATTGAGATGGATAAACTTGTGTGTGTGTGTGTGTGTGTGTGTGTGATATTTGTCAGCGGTCTCTCTAGCATTGTGCTCTCTTGAGAACTTTCCCCAGTGTGCTCTAATGCTGAAAGTTTACTTTTGTTCCTCCTGCAATAACAAAAGGCCTTTTAAGTCTGACTGGAAAATCTTTAGGAGAAATTGGCTCCTCTATCGAGGGGCGGTCGTATCGATTCTCGCCCCTGGCTGGCGCTGCTAAAAAGATGGATAGATTTGTGTGAGTGTGCGCTTCTGAAGAGCATTGTGTGTTCTCCGATGCTTTAGAAATGCATGCGACGACGTGTGCGGCGTTTATGAGCTCGGCTGACGGGGACAAATGCGTCCGAGTCTCTCTGTGTGTCTGCTTTGCTGTCGGAGTAAATGAAATCTCTTTAAAGCGGTTCCTGCGCTGACACACACAGGCCTTGTCAATTACTTGCCTTGTCTTGCCTAGTTAGCCTCACACTTTACCTGACGCCGCTGAGGAGAGGCGCTCGAAGGGTCGTGTTGCTTTGGATAATTGCTTCACTGTCTTTACGCGGCGTCTGCTGAGAGTCACTAAAGTCAAACACACACTCCACGCCTCTGTGTTCGTGTTCCCGAACACATTTACAGCCATGCAAGTGACTGGAGTCTTAATTCTGAGCGCAGTCATATCAGAAGACATTACGTTACTCAAGATAAAATGTAATATTGGAAAAAAAGCAAACTTATTTCATTTCAGCTAGTTGCAAGCATTTTTCATTTTCATTTAGTTTAACTTGATGTACTAAAATAACTAAAGTTGAAATAAATAAAAAAAATTGTATAGACATATTTTAAAAAAAAAAAAACTAATTATTTTAAAATATTTAAAAACAAAAATGCACAACAAAATTACTCAATTAATTACAATTAAAATGAAAACAAAATCTAAAAATAAAAATAATTAAATGTATGAATAAAGAAAAATAGTCAAACTAAAATGAAAACAAAATCTTATAATAATTAAAAATATCACTAAAAACTGTTATGTACATACATACATACATACATACATACATACATACATACATACATACATACATACATAAAAATCATAATAGTAAAATTAAAATGGAAACATGAAATCTAAAAATAAAAACTAATTAAAATTATTAGGAAAAACTACAGTAGTATGATGCCAAAATAAAACTGCATGTTAAAAACTATTTAGATATATTAAGAAAAATCTGAACTAATAAAAATAACAAACATATTAAAACTTTAACTAAAATTAAAATAAAAACATTATCTAAAAATAAAAAGTAATTCAAAATATTAATAAAAACTAATAATGTCTTAATGCTAAAATAAATCTGTATGTTAAAAACTATTTATATGTTAAAATAATGAAAACACAACAAAATTATTAACTTTTAAAATTAAAATCAGAGAATACAAAAATAAAACTACTGTAAAATATTAATAAGAATTATAATATTATCTCAATAATGCTAAATTTAGACTGCATGTATGTTAAAATCTATTTAGATATATATTTTAAAAACGCTAATAAAAATAAAAACACAACAATACTACTAAAACTTTAACTAAAATTAAAGCAGAAAATCTAAAAATAAAACATACTTCAAAATATTCATAAAAACTGTCTCAATTATGCTAAAATAAGCGTGTGTTAAAAACTATTTATTTATTTAAAAAACTAGTAAAAAATAAATAAATAAATAAATAAAAATGCAAGAAAATTACTAAAACTTTAACCAAAATTAAATCAGAAAATACAAAAATAAAACTACTTCAAAATATTAATAAAAATTAATAGTATCTAAATGATGCTAAAATAAGACTTTATGTGTGGACTCTGGATGCAAGAAAGACTCAAATTAACTAGTTAATGGGTTGTGATTTTACATGATTTTGCACAATCGTCAGAAATGTATTGTCAGTTTATTAAAATAGTCTGCACTAGTTATTATGGCAATAAAGGTCAAATATGATCGATTGGTGCACTGTTTAGAGCGATTAATTTATCGTGATTTATCATGAAGCCGAGATGTTTTGCGGATGTTAATGGCTTGATTTATCTGGAGGAGGATTTTTAATGGCCTTTAATAGAATGCGTCTCTTTCTGACAGAAACACAGATTAATTTGAATGCAGGATTCTTCTGTTTTGATTTTCCGTGTCGTCCGGTCGCCGTGTTTGACTCCCTGCTGCTAAACGCTGAAATAATGCATTAGCATTTCATTTCAAGGACAAAAGGGTCTCCGTCTGTGAAAACACAAACACATCCCCATTTGCCAGATTGAGTTTGAGACTCCTGCGCAAAGGTGCGAGCGGCTGTTTACGGATAAATAATCGTATCAGGAGGAATTAAACCCCGGGGCTTTTTCAGGGTCCGAGACTGAATCCAATCAATCAATCAATAACGGCTCTAACGGATAACGCCGATACAGAGCCCTGCTGCTGCTGGAGGAATATTAATTAAGCACGTCTGAACAGGAGAAACAAGCGTTTGGACTCTTTCTGGGAGATAATGGCGTTATCAGACCTCAGTGAAAGCGTGTTTCATCCATCATTCCCGCTCTACAACAAACATCATTTATTCGGCTGGAGAAGCTGCTCTACATATTGATAAATGCGCTAATTGAGTTTGATATGAAGCGATTTGGCTCTTCAGAGCAGATATCAGACGCTTTACTAGCAGAATGAAGAATGGCTTTAACTTGTTTAATCACTGCTGCAGCCTAAACGAATCGTCTGTCTGTATATAGTTTAAATAATTGGCTATATATATATATATATATATGTGTATATGTATGTATGTGTGTGCGTATATGTGTATATATATATATACGCACACACACATATACATATACAACTATAAATAAATATAAAATATATATAAAAATATGTAATATTGTGAAATATTATTACAATTTAAAGTAATGGGTTTCTATTTTAATATACTTTAAAATATAATTTATTCCTGTCGTGCAAAGCTGTATTTTCAGCATCATTACTCCAGTTTTCAGTGTCACATGATCTTCCAGAAATCATTCTAATATGCTGATTTGCTTGCAGTAATAATTTGCTTGCAATAATAATAATAATAACAATAAAATAATAATAATAATAATAATAATAATTTTTATTTATTTATTTCTTTATTTATTTATAGCAAATTATTTATTTACAGAAATGTATTTATTTATTTACAGCAATTCATTTATTTACAGCAGAATATCTCAGTAGACAGATCACTTCAACTTGCATGTTTGCTGGTGTTTTCAGCTCAGAGAGAGTGTGTGTGTGGAGAGAGTGTGTGTGTGTGTGTGTGTGGAGAGTGTGTGTGTGTGTGGAGAGTGTGTGTGTGTGTGGAGAGAGAGAGAGTGTGTGTGTGTGTGTGTGTGTGTGTGGTTGCCAGGTTGCCAGGAAGATTAAGTAAACCACTGGGCAGAAAATGTGTTGATTTAGGAGAAAAGCTCTGATTTAAACTCTTGAAATCTGGCAACCACAACTATGAAGGCATAACACAAATGCCAAATTAAAACAAAATAAGCAGCAGGCAAATACTGCAGTTGATTAAGTATAATATATCAAGCAAGAATCTTGATCATGATTAAAATATGATTTTTCATGTAGCCCTATTTCGAATTATGTCAATTTAATCAGGACATTCAAACATTAAATGTTGTTTTGATGCTATTTTCAATGACGTCTGTGGTTTGAGTCGACATGATTGGCTGAGTTGAACTTTATGCAAATGAACAGATCTGGCATCTACCAATGAGAGTGAAGACAGAGGTCACATGATCTGCCAGTAAACTAATGCTTAAAGGGGTCATATAATGCCATTTTTGTACAAGCTAATATGATTCTTTAGAGTCTAAATTGAAAGTTTGTAATATACTTTAATTAAAAATTCTCATTAGTATTGTAAGAAAACACTCATTTCACCTGCTCAAAAACAGCTCTGTTTTCAGCACACCGTTTTAGTGCGTGTGTTTTTAAATGCTAATGAGCTTTGCTCGCCCGCCCTCTGTTCTGTGGGGCGTTTTGACACAACACACGTGGAGTGTTGCCTTGACAACAGTTGAGGGTATATTTTGAAGAATGGCAGCGGAGTCTCTGAGGATACTGTGCAACCTTATCAATTCGAACCGAGTCGGACCCGGAACAGGATGACGGCCCCGAAGAAGTTCGACAATTAAGGCTCGAACGGGACGTTTCTGAATGGTTGGTTAACGTAATGTCACTTTTATCTATTTTTGTGTGTACTGTCAGGTAGAGTAGTGAGATACGAACGCTATGTGTTTACTGATACGTTAGTTCATTGACAGATTGATGTTACAGCTAATGGTCATGAAAAATAAATTCGGTAAATGTAGGCTTGTCAGTGATGCGTAACGTTATCTATGCAGTGTTAGGTACAACTCTCAGGGCGGAAACACTGATATGAGGTCACGGAGGGAATTTTTCATATTGAGAACGTTGTAAATAGAAAACATGCATGTACCCTGAATGTAAACATTAGCCACATACATCGTGAAGCGTGCTAGCGATTTGCAAAGATTAATATAAAGATTAATATAAAGGTTAATTAAACGTTACACTCACTTCTTCTGGAGGTTCAGCAGGAACACGAATAGTTGGTACCGATTCTTTTTTCAGGAGCAGCTTCTTAGCAAAACCAGCTTTATACTGACCTTCATTTATAAAGCAGTCTGGTGAAAAATGATTCGCGCAAACATGAAAACATTGACGTTGCTCGTGGGGAATATTCCCTTCAAAAGCGAAACTCAGCCACTGTGTCTTCAGCGGTTCGGACTTAGGAACATCAAAATGACTGCTGTGTTCATTATTGCACCCGAGAACAGAACACCACAATCGCTTAGATTATCTGCTCATAGACAGCTCCAGCGTATATCAACAATGACGCGCGGACTATGATTGACAGCTCGCTCACGAGCAAGGGCGGGTCTGTGTTGAAACACTGCTGTCAATCAACCATCGTGGGAGGCGTCCGACCGTGTGGCGCCACACGGTCGAACGGCTTGATTTGAGACAGGGTAAAACAAATAAGGAGATTAAAAAAACACTGGATGGTTTTTTATCATTTTATGATGGTTGTGTACAGGCACTGCTAACACACATTTCAGTACAATCAACTTGTAAAAGTGCATGTACCATTATATGACCCCTTTAATAAAGCACAGCTAATTATACAATGGTGTAAATTTAGAATAGTAAAATAAATAAACCATTTAAAAAGCATATTTCAGCCAAAAATGATCAGTCTGTTATTAATTACTCATCATCGTGTCATTACCAACCTGTCTTTGCTGAACTGAGAAGATAGAAGATATTTTTGAAGATATTTGGCAACCAAATAACATTGAGCCCAAAATACCTTCTTTTGTTGAACAGAAGTCATACAGGCTTAAATGAGTAATTAATGACAGAATGATGATTTTGGGTGAAATGTCTTTTGAAGTTTATTTTACTATTCTAACTTATTATTAGCTCTACTTTATTTAATCACTTTGCAAATAAACCTTCAGGGTTGATGATGACATGTTGTGCGTCCAATTAAATCTGTCATATTTTGTTTGAGGAACAGATTGAAGCTTTATCTGAAATTCTCTAAAAAAATCTTCTATATCAGGTTGGATAAACTGTTTAAAAGACCCCCCCCCCCCAAAAAAATATCGTTCTGTCATCATTTACTCATTAAAACCCGTATGACTTTCTTCCGCTCAAGATTTTTTTGAAGAACTTTGGGAAGCAAACATCATTGGAGCCCAAAATATCTCCTCTTTTGTTGAACAGAGGACAGTCATGTGGATTTGTAATGACACGAGTGAGTAAAATGATGGCAAAATATTCATTTTTGGGTGAAATAAATAGATCTTCAAGGTAGGAGAAAATGCTTCACAAATCATTTGTTAATGATGTCAAAGGTCATGCATATAATTAAAACATATTTTAGCACAAATTCATCTGTCATCTGTTATATTGTAGTTCTGTCTGAGGAACAGATCCAAATTTAAGTTGATGTTCATTGAAAATATTTTATTTTTATTTATTATTTTATTTTTATTTTATTTAAACATGTATTTTTATTTTTATTTGACATCATAATTAAAATGTTTTAATAAAAACCCTGAATGCATAAAGAAATGCCATCAATGACTGCTATATTATATTATATTATATTATATTATATTATATTATATTATATATTATATTATATTATATTATATTATATTATATTATATTATAATGACAATATTTATTTTTGTTAGCACTATAGCAGGATTGTTCAAGTAGTTTTCTTAGCTGCATTGATGTTATTTGTGCATTTTATTTGCAAACAGGATTATTAGTTTATTTATTATTATTATTTTATTTTTATTTTTATTTAGTTTCATTCTTTCATTCATTCATTTCAATTTGGTCTTTTCCAGTGTTAATTTAGTATAATTGAGATACTATTAAAGTTTTTAGTCAATATTTATAATTAGTTTTTATTTATATATTTTCCGTTTTCATTTAATTTGTTAGTTTTAATAATATTGTTTTTGTTTAACGTCTATTAATTTTATTTCAGATTTAGCTTCAGTTATTTTAGTATTATATTATATTGTATTATACTGTATTATATTATACTGTATTATATTATATTATATTATATTATATTATATTATATTATATTATATTATATTATATTATATTATATTATATTATATTATATTATATTATATTATATTATATATTATATTATATTATATTATATTATATTATATTATATTATATTATATTATATTATATTATATTTAGTGCTGTGCAACGATGATTAATCACATCCAAAATAAAAGTTTTGTTTTATATGTGTGTACTATGTATATTTATGTATATATAAAGACACATATGTACAGTATAAATTTTGAAAATATTTACATGTATATATTTATATTAATATTATTTATATTATATATTTAATATATAAACGTAACATATTTTTCTTAAATATATACATGCATGTGTGTGTATTTACTGTATATATACATAATAAATATATACAGTACACACATATATTATGTACACAAACTTTTATTTTGGATCTGATTAATCTTTGACAGCACCAATTCTATTCTATTCTATTCTATTCTATTCTATTCTATTCTATTCTATTCTATTCTATTCTATTCTATTCTATTCTATCAAAGACAGATTATACATTTTTGGCTGAGCCAAACGCTGTCAAGGAATGAGAAAACACTTCCCAAGTCTTATTTTGATGTCAAAGGTCATGCGTCTAATTAAACATTAAATTCATCATCTGCTGGAATCTCGTCAAATGACCCAAATGCAAAATCAGGATTATTGAAGGCAGTTTTCTGGCGCAGCTCCATTAGAATATCAAACGTTTGCTGTGTGTTCGGATGCGCAGAACAATCGAGTGCAAACACTGATTGAATCCAGTCGGCCCCGGGCCCCTGGAGTCTGAGATTTATGCGCATTTCTAGAAACAAACACACATTTGAGAAGTGCAAACACAGATGATCAATGGGCCAACATTAAGCGTGTGTTTGAGCAGATATGAGAGATCAGCCGCGTGTGAAGTGTTCAGGAGAGGCTTCGTGTCGCAGGTTGACGCCAAGGGTTTGATTTGCATTTGTCTTTTTGATGTATGACTCCACATATTAAGCAGCCGTAACCTGCTTTCTGTCCCAAGCGCCTCGTCGTTCGGCGTGAAGAATCGTGAGTTTCTTACAGAGGTTTTCCGCCCACACGAGTCGCTTCGACTGTAAACACAGAAGATCACGTATCAAACAGCGCTTTCAGGTGACGCTGATGGAGAGCATTTGGAAATATAAGCTAGAAATGCAACAAAATTGTAACTTTATTTCGATAGTCCACTTTAGACATTCTACTAACAGTAAGTAACTTTCCAACTACGTCAACTAGCAGTCATTAGTGTATTAGTAGACTGTCTGCTTAATATCATCTAACACTTTATTTTGATGGGTCCATAGCATACTGTAAAAAATGACCGTGAATTTAACGGTAAAACACTGTAAAAATGCTATAATAAAAACCTGTTAAATGGTCAACGGTAAGTTCCCCTATTATATACATGGTGAAAAACTGTATTGGACGTTACATGTAATTTTACGGTAGTATATCGTTTTTGGAATTGGAAAAGAATGTATAATTTACAGTGAATAACCGTAAATTGCATTACATTTCAAATTTGATGTTTTTTTTTTGTTTGTTTGTTTTTTTACATAACTGTTTCTTCTTCGTGTTTTCTTAGCGGTTTTGTACATTAGGGTGTTTATTACATTATTTCAGTTTCATGTTAACACACAAGTTTTCTAGTTGGCCATTTTTATTTTAGTTAATTTTTGTGCCATGATGCCAAATTAATTTTGGAGCAAAATGAATTTTAGTTCAGTTCTGTATGTATCTGTATTTGTGTGAAACATAATGGAGCTCTTTCAGACTACAGCACAGCTCTCTCTATCTCTCTCTCTCTGTACTGTTCGCTCCGGAGCTCATGAACTGCTGTCAGAGCGGCTCTTTCAAGGCTGTCTGTCTCCATTGTCACCTCCAGTGTCTCCTGACGCGCGCAGAATAGAAGATGAGCTCGTTCTCCTTTCAGCGCTCACTGAATCTGCCGTCCTCTCGCTCGTGAAAGCGGACAAAAGCCCCAATATATCATCAGATAACAGTTACTGCATGAATCTGCAGGAAGACAATGGAGTATATCTGTCATCGGTGAAGCAGCGGCTTTAAAACATCACACACTAACAGCCTGACGACTGAATCACACACTGACGTGTCCATATATCAGCAGCTGATCACACGCACACACACACACACACACACACACACACACACACACACACACACTCGTTAATATGGACATTACCACAAACACGTCATTAGAGGGTAAAGAAGCCTTTACACCCTTAACTAGTTAGCAATGATGGCAGAACATTTTGGCAGTATAGTTTTTGTTCTCAGTGCAATGTAGCATATACATATACCTATACCGTACCTAATTATAAAAGAATATCCAATATAATTAGAATACTTCTTCTAATAAATTATATGATACATTTAAAATATTTATGTAAAATATTTATGCAATTATATTTACAATATTTATGATAATTATATTTATAATAATGATATCAAATTATTATAAAATATAATTAGCAATAAATATAATACTATAAATAACAAAGTTTATAAATTACATTTTACATTGTAAGTTAACTAAAATATAACTTAAAATATAATATAAATTCTAACATTCAATTACTTATAATAATAATAATAATAATAATAATAATAATGAAAAATGTATATTATGTATATTATGTATAAATGTATATTATTTTCAACCATTTTCAGCTAGATCAACCATTTTACATTTACCGTAAATGCGGTGAGGGTGAGACTATAGCACAGAGGACTATATAATACATTTTGAGCAACATGACAATAGCAACTGATAATACAGGAAACCGCAGACAAATGTACATAATCAGCTGCATGAATCTACCAAAGCAATTGCAACTTGCTCAAAAGAATGATAAACTTTTCATGATGTGCACAAGTGATTAGATGATGTGGAGGTTGAACAAGTAGTTTTGAGAATTTCGTTTCTGATCTGAGAAATGCACCAAAGCCACGGAGAAGAACTGTAAGCTGACTTTGGCCCTTTTATCTCCATCGAAGGTTCTGATTGGTGTGTGATCAATTTTGACTCGTAGTGTTTCCACTTGGGTAAGTGTGTGCTAATTGAGCTCAAACTGTGCAGACTTGAGTGAACAATACTGAATGCTAGTGCTTTCTAAATGACCACATGGTGTAAGCGCTGAGAAATATAGGGATTTATGTGCAGAGTTTTGCAGGAACAGTTCACCAAATCAGACTCATGCGTCAAAGCAGGGGAATAGAGTTTATAGTTTAGAGAAATGGGTGTGCTTTTTTAATAATGGCGTTATGGTTTTGAAATTTTAGTTCAAAAGCCCGGTTATAGTGTTTTAGCAATCAAGAAAAACTGTAAATACAGTAAATATAAAACATCATTTTTATTTCATTCCAGATTTTTTTTTTTTTTTTTAAACCAGTTTATAATTATTTTTTTTACATAACATTTTACCAGTTCCTTATTCTATTTATTGAAGCGTGGTATATATTTTACAGTACATATCTTACTCTGTATTATTGCGTACACTCAGAAATACATCACATTATGGAAGTAAAAAGGGTTGTGAACACACACACACTCACACACACACACACACACACACACACTCACTCTCTCTCTCTCAGTCATCACGCTTCAAGAGTGATTGATCAGATCTGGCATGTAAAAGGTGTTTTTCTGCTTTTCTTGTTTATGCAAGCATTATTGTGCATTTGTGCACAGAGGAAGGTGTGTGTGTGTGTGTGTGTTAAATGGGTGTTTGGTTGCTGATTTGTGTGTGTGTGTGTGTGTGTGTGTGTGTGTGTTAAATGGGTGTTTGGTTGCTGAATTGTGTGTGTGTGTGTAGCAGCTCCTGTGTTGATTTACAGTGAGTTTGTGAGCGCTGCAGCGCCATGTCCTGAAATATTCATTTATTTCACCATTATTTTCCATTTCCTTTGGAGTGCACAGAACTTTTGGCCTTGCGTCGGCTCGTTCAGATGCACTCAGAATAAATCTCAGTGCAGCGCAGCGCTCGTAAGCGACGGGGCTAAAAGTGTGCCAATAATCGTTTCCTTGCACCTGTTCGTTTCTGTTTACCCATAATTACAGCCTTGTACATTAATTTCACTCGGACACCGGTCGTAGCTCTGCAGTAGTCCATCAGTCACGGCCGAGCTCCAGTTAAACTTCAGGCCTGAATTTGCAGTCAAAGACACTTAAATTCATGTTTTATTCTTTTAGGGCTCTGTGTTTATTGTTGTAAAGCACTTTCAATTTATGCCATGTTATATAAATAAATCTGGCTTTGACATTGACATTCAATGATACACAGCAAGACTTTTTACATTAAAGCTGATGTTTTGATGTTTAAAGCATCTGGTTAGTTGCACTGCAAATAAATTATGATTTTCCTCAGTATTTCTGTATTATTATCCAGTGCTAATGTCTTATTATCTGTATTATTATCCAGTGCTAACGTTCTTAATGCATGCAAAATCTGTAGCCTCCGTTTGGACCTGAGGAATCATCAAAACTCAACATTTTTCAATTAAAACCATATTCTTTCTGATCAGCAACTTCTCATTAATGAGTGAATGTGAAATAATTTATACAATAAGTTTTGAATGTTACCACATTATTAATGCATTTAAAAATCAAGAAATTTGAAATTCTTTGAAATTTCAAATTCCACTTGAACCAATTTTGATTTGAATATATCTTTGTAATAAATTTATTAGAGCATAATTTGATCAAATTCCTTTGATTTTTATTTATTTATTTATTTTTTTTTTTTACTTATGATTGCTCGAAAACAGTCCAAATCTATTAAACCTACATATTTATTTCTGACAATATATAAATAAATAAATAAAAACAACATACATATTACTCTAAAAAGTTTTCCATCAAAGCAATGTTATTTTAATTGCATGAACTTTCAGTTTTAGGTGAAAAAAGTGATCATATGTTCATGTTGCAGTTGTTCATGCAGTTGAGGACGTACATATTTCACGATGTTCATTTGATGTTCATCAACAAAATTCAATCCAAAAGTGTGTGAGAAATGGGGAAAAGGCTAAATATATTTTAGAAACGTTTTTGGTACTAATATAACTCCACGTATAATTTTACAAATTTTACATTTTTAACACTAATTGTACTCCATACACATCCTGGTCAAAAATGACCCGAACACAAAACATAAACATTTTTTGAAGTTAAAAACTTATTGTAAAAAAATCAATAAATCAAATAAATAAATAAATACTCAAATAAATTCTTAAAATATTTGCAAAGTTTCATTCCCTTACTAAAAGCTTCCAGGTCAAAACGCACCTGAATGCATTATGAGGGTTAAATCAAGATACATTTACATTTACAAAATGACTTAAGTAATTTTTCTTAAGTTTCATTTTCTGACAAACTGATCAAAATTAAGTGAGTTTTTGCTCAAAACAAGAGTAATAAAATATCTGCCGATGGGGACAGAAAAATAATTTTCAATTCAAATTATAATTTTTTTCTGACCACATTGGCAGATATTTTTTTATTGCTTTAATCATTAATGATTTTGATGCATTTTCTCAGAAAACAAGATCCCATATCATATAGTAATTTTACTTCTTAAGTAAATGTATCTTGATTCAAGAATATTTATTTATTTGTACTGGAAAGCAATGCAAATAAGTTTTTTTTTAAAAATCATATTTTTGCAGTGTGCAACAGTTAGTCCTACAACAAACTCTCACAAAACCACGGTTGAGTCCATCTGGTTGAGATGTGCAACCAAAAACAGTGTTTGACAGTCACAGTATCCTTTAAATTGTAATGTGTTTGTAAAGACAGCTCCTCTGTTTATTCTCACCTGTTTATTGCAGGAATTAAAAGCACAGATGACGGTCGGCGTTGTGCGTCCCGTGAGGAGAATTAGGATGAATGAGAGCTGAAGGCGGATGATGTGAAAGGGAAGTCTGGTCGCACGCCGCTGTGAAATGAATCACATTTATGCTCGCTGGCGCGGCAGCAGCCCAGCGTTTAACGATGATAGAGTTTGGACACTTCATTTCTGTCATTGTGAAATTGGTATGCGGCGCAGCTAATGATGGTAATATATGTGTTGTGCCGTGCGTTCGCTTCGAATCGCTCTCCATCTCGGTTTAAGCGCTGCTGTTGTTTGGCATATTGCATTACGAGCGGCCACATCATGACGGAAAGAAGCGAGGAGGAGGAGGAATCTCTCATTTCCAGGCCGTGGTAATGGGAAAAGCACTGATAATATAAATGTCTGTCCTTTTGTTGCAGGAGACTGTGACTTCGAGAAGCCCTTCTCGTCCTGCGGATATACCCAAGGGCGAGACGATGACCTGGACTGGGAGCAGATGGACACCAGTGAAAAGCCTTCGCTGGACCCATGGGTGCCACCAGGTGAGACTGTCACTTTGATCAATCACTGATCGATTAGTGGAGGTTCATGCTTGATTGTGGCTTCCTGACAGTCGTTCATCTGTACTGAGGAAGGTCAAGGTCAAGCTTCTCAATGGTCTCCTCAATGGTCCTCTTCGGCTGGAACAGACTGAAAAATTTATGTTTTGAATTTTTACTTTTTTTTGCTATATCGGAATGGGGTGAAAATTGGTGGCTTTTGTTGCTTTTGCTATGTGAACACATGAAAAAATCACGGACATGATTTGGATATGTTAAAGGTCAAAAAATAAAAAAAGTAACACTTCGCTGTCAAAAGTGACTGTGCAAAAATTTGCTAATTAAAATTTTATAAATATTGCATAGTATCATAAAATCCCTTCAAAATTTTAAATAATAATACAATGAAAATTATAATAATCAAAATAATAATAAAAAATAATTAAAAAAATTAATTAACTTTTATTAACTTTGTTCACTTTTTGACTGTGAAAGTACCAAGCGTGACCCAAAAATGATGAAAAATTGTGTGTTATCTGGCAATGGGGTCGGAAAAAATAACCTTACTTTTTCTTTTAATTGTTTATTTTATTATGTTTTATTACAATGGCTTTGTGATGGGTCTTAGAAACATAAACCCAAAATGCAAGTCTTATTTTAAAAATGATTATATCTCTTAATTTTTTTTTTTTTTTTAATCTGAAAAATGTGTATTTGCAAAGTTTTGTTCTCTTAATAAAAAACTATGCATTTTTTTTTAGAAATTTTTATGAATCTCTTCTGGATCAAAATGGGCATGAATGCATTATGAGGATTACATCAATGGGTCCCACTTTATATTAGTCTTAACTACTATGTACTTACATTTGAATTAATCATTTGGTACAATGCACTTATTGTGTACATACATGTGTTTACATTGTACTTATATTTTTTAAAAATACCTATATGTAATTACATCTGTAATTAATTTCTGTAATTACATTTATAATTACACTGTTGACCCATCCCTTAAACCTACCCAAACCACCAAACCTGTCCCTAATCTACCCTATCCCACCTCAATAGCAGCAATAGTGTTTTGCAATACAGTATGAACACAATAAGTGCATTGTACTTATTTTGTGATGTTAGTACACAGTAGTTAAGGCCACCTAATATAAAGTGTGACCCATCAATGTACATTTGCTTGAAGCAAAATGACTTAAGAAATTACGTCTTATTGTCTGAAAAATGCGAAAATTGGTGGCTTTTGTCACATTAGCTGTGTGAACACACAAAAATGATTCGGATATGTTAAAGGGATGAAAAATAAACAAAAGTAACACTTGGTACCTTCACACTCAAAAATGACCGTGGAAAAAATCGTTTCTATAAATATTGCATAGTATCACTCAATTCCCTCAAAATTCTAAATAATAATAAAAAATATTATTAAACAAAAAATATATTACATTGATTTTCCTTTAAAAAATTACAATTCGAGTCTTCAGTCACTTTTGACCACAAAGGTGCCGAGTGTGACCCAAAAATGATGGAAAAGTCTTTTCTTAATGGTTATATCTCTTAAAAAATAATTGTAAAAAATCTGAAAATAAATAAATAAAGTTTATTTTGAGGGTCTTAATGCATTTGGAAAGTTTCGTTCTGTTACTAAAAACTATGCAGGTTTTTTTTTTTTTTTTTTCGAAATTATGAATCTCTTCTGGATCAAAACAGACATGAATGCATTATGAGGATTAAATCAATAAACATTAGCTTGAAGCAAAAATAAGTCTTATTGTCTGTCAAATGTATCAAAATGAAGCAAGTTTTTTCATAAAACAAGAATAAGAAAATATCTGCCAATGAGGTCAGAAAAACAATCTTGTTTTCTCTCTGGCCTTGTGATGGATCTCAGAATAACTAAAGCAACTCTTGGTCAGTTATTCTTCATGTAATACAGGATTTGTCAGCCTGACCATTAAACCCCTCTAAAACCATCAAACCAGACCAGTCCGGTTAATCACATTAGGCTGGTTTAAGCGGTTTGTTTCAGCAGGGTCACGTTCAGGACAGTCTTCTTCAGCTTTTGTCTGAGGTTTTTATGAATCACTACATCTGGGATTTGAACCTACAGCCCTAAGGTTATCCAGGGTTCCTCTGGGTCTTAAAAAGCTCTTAAAGTCTTAATATACCTACAAATAAAGACCTTAAATAGGTTTTAAATCAGACCAGAAGATATTAAATTCATTAAAAGTACTGCATACACTACAAAAAGTACAGTACAAATATCTCAACATCCTTAAATCAAGAAACATTTACTTGAGATGCAAAATGAGGATGAGTTGCTTTGAACAAAATGAAATGAGTTTATGATTAAAACGTGAAAAAAAAAAAAAAATGTCAGTGGGGTATGAAAAGTTGTTTTTCTTTTAAATTAAGTTTATTTTCTGACCCCATATTGGTTCTTGTTTTAATAAACTCATTTAATTTTGTTCAGTTCCTCCGAAAACAACACTTCTTAATTTATTTTGATTTAGACATTTGAAACAAGAAAAAAATATGGAACAGCACTTTTTTTGGCTACAGAAGTTAAATAAAAGTCTAGTAGACTGAATCAGAGCAATTCAAGGTTTAGCTTCTTTTTTTTTTTTTTTTAAGAATTAAAATGAATTAAAAAGTGGTGGAGGTCTGTTGTAAGTAGTATTTTCAAACTTTAAAGTGTCACTAATACAACTCATTGTGTGCTCTCTAGACATTCACCGTAAGAAAACATATTGACCTATTGTGTTTCCTTTAAATTATCCTTAATTTGTCTTAAAAAAGGGCTTAAATTTACCTTTATAAACCTACAGAAACACAGTTATCTGACACCACACATTCACAGCAGATGCACTGCAGGTCTCTGTGTCTGAAGAGCTGGATCTGATGGGTTTTACCTTGGATTTGATGTTTTTAGAGGGATTTTGGCTGATTTAACCTGCTACCTCCACGTGTTTACAGACATCTACCTGTTTACCAGGGATTCTGCATTAGAAATCGAGCAGAGATCATGTTCACCTGATGATTTGACGCTTTAAATTGATTGACACGTTGCATGCTTCCAGGTTTTGTTTGTTTTTAATGGATGCCATTGAACATATTTTAGGGTTACTGAGCACTGATTTGTTCTAAAAGTAACAATCATAGAGAATTTTTAAACATATAAACATTTCTAGGCTGTCTTTCCTTGAGGTCACTGATCATATTTGCTATTTTACCATCCATAATCCTGAAATAATCTCCATCAGCCTGTAGAAATCAGTAGAAATCAGTAGCACGACTGCGAATCACTCTTAAACTGCTTTTATATCTGTGCATATCTGAATATTTTGCAATTAAACTTCGCAATTTATGGTTTTTATGCTCGTACACTGCAAAAAAAAAAATATTTTCTTACTTAGTATTTTTGATTTAAGATTTCAAGTCTTGTTTTCTAACAAAATCAATGGGGCAAGAAAAATAATCACGTTTAGCCTTTGAATTAAGATTACTTTTCTTACCCCATTAGAAGATATTTTTGCTCGTTTTAAGCAAAAACTAACAATTTTTAAATTTTTTTTTAAATCTTAAGTCATTTTACCTGCAAGTAAATGCATCTCGATTCAAGAATGATTAGAAAACAAGACACAAATACTAAGTAAGAAGATGATTTTTTGCAGTGTAATGATGGAGTTGTAGGTGGTTTGATTGCATGACTTCATGTGCTGCTTGTGCTGGGTTTGGTTGGTTTGAGCTCTTTATGGAGGATTGTTTGAAGTCTCTAAGGAGGGAATAATGGTTTGAGATGGTGTGCGATCACTAACACACTTTATTAGAGAATAAAACCAGCAGAATCAACCCTCGGTCCTCTGAGGAAACCTTGCACCAGTAACCAGCCGGTTATCGCTCGCATTACGGTAAAAGCGACTGGCGCTCAATATCAGCTAATGGAGCAAAGACAGAAGCTCTGGGAATGAATTTTTATATCAAAACAGGCAAATCTATTTTAATTAAAGCGTTTTTCCTCTAGCGGTGGCGTATTGGAAGTCATTAGGATGCTTTTCCCGTATTTGGAGCGTCTCTCTCTCTCTTTAATGTTGCATTGATCGCCTCTCATTTGATTTGAGACGAGGACTCTGGGACTGACAGCACCTCAGGAATCAGACTGATGCAGACGCCGCTCCAGAATGGATGGATATTGTTTTCCTCTTAAGCGTGATCCGTAATCGAGTGCTCACTTGTTTGTGTGTGTCTTAGCCTAATAGTGCTGGCCAATATATTGAATATTTCCTACACATTTGCTTTTTATTTAATGTGCTTTTTATTTCGCCATTGAGTTTTGTGAACGTCTTTGTCATTTAGATTAGCTTCACAATTCAATTTAAACCTAAATTCAACATTAATTTAATAGTTCATGTTCCTGGACGCATGTTTGTCACTGATGCACATGAATGAAAATGAATAAATCTAATTATTTATTGAGTTGATGTTAAAGTTTAGTGACCATTTTATTGTTTTAAATCTAGTATTTTTCATTAAACAAATTTGCGGTATTTATTTAAATATTGAGGTGTATATATATATATATATATTATATATATATATATATAATATATAATTTTAACTCTTAGTTTGTTATTTTAGAAAATTTAAATTAAAATGAGAAATGTTGCTTTGAAAACTAGATAGTTTTGAAACAATTTTTTTGTAATTATTTTTCTCCTTCCCTTTTTTTAAGTCTTAGTTTCAGGTTTAGTTTTAGTCAACTATAACCCTGACTGACGTTGTTGGATTAGAACAAAATTTGAACTGAACTAATATGAATAATGATTTTTGTAGAGCTGCTTTTCAGCTGAAGTGTTCATAATTGCTGAATTTTCCAATATTGACACTATTTTCTACAGTATTTTTACAGTAAATCTGCTTTAAATCAATCGTAGTGTATGAAGCGCTGTAGAAATAAATGTGACTCGACTGAAGAATATTGATGTATCAGTAGTCCTCATGCTGATCCGTGTGTGTGTTGGTCATTAAGATTGAGTGTTCGATTACTTATCTCTTCACGTGTGTGTGTGTGTGTGTGTGTGTGTGTCGTACACGAGTGATTCTAGAGGAGGTGAAATGAGCTGTCGAGCGCGGCGTGTTTCCTCCAGCGGAATTGATTAGTCACACACACACACACACACACACACACACACACACACACACACTCTCTCTCTCTCACACACACACACACACACACGCACACACACACACACACACACACACACACACACACACACTCTCTCTCTCTGTCTCTCACACACACTCACACACGCACACACATACACGCACACACACACACACACACACACACACCATCATCTTATTCTCCCTTGACTCTGAATAATAATAATAATAATAATAATAATAATATTTACTGTATTTTTGACAGGATAAATGAGGAATGTTGGCTTGACAAAGTTTTGAGAAGTACATTAATAAACTGTCAAACTGTTGCATTTCTTTGAATTGAAATTCCAGTTCAAGCTTCATGAATTAAAAGCAGCCGATTCTCCAGTTGTGAATTTTGCACGAGCTCCTCGTCTGAAGCTGGAATCAGTCACTGAATACTCAAAATAATTTCTGTGTGAAGGATCCTCTCAATGATTCAAACCACCAAAGCGTATCTGAGGCTCATGTTTCCTTTCCAGTGTTTTAGGATGTTCATCTCATATAAACATCATCTTCTGACCCTGAAGTTACTCTGCTCCATTTACAAACCTGATTGGATTGCGTTTCTGCAGATCCATTTGGAGACGTTTCACACGGCCTATTAAGAAATCCAGAATATAAGATCAAAAGCGGTGAAATGCGTACTTTTTTCCTAATGAAGTCTGATCTGCGATGTTATTTGTTTTCACAGCCTCATTAACTGAATTAAGTGTTGTGTGTACAGTAAGAGCGCGGATGGAGAGCATCCCTCCTGTTGTTGTTGGGTCGAGCGCAGAGACGTTTATTCTGTCATGAAGAGCGAAGGACGGCAGGAATTAAATCAGAACTTCAATCACATCGGCTGAAGATGACGTCCCTCAGGAATCCAGCATTAGCATCAGGCCACAACACACTAATTACGTTTGCCGCATTCGCAGCTCTGACGAGTGTTTGTGCCGAGAGAAAGTCAAACGGGACAGAAACCATCCCGTTATATGATTATAGGACAGAAGAGAGTGTCCTTCTGCTTCAGGCTGACCATAAAAACCTCTCGGAGAAAAAGGTTAACCTAAATAAAGTCTGTTTTTTGGAGTATCATTCAAAAGTTTGGGGTTGGTAATATTCTCCTGCTCACCGAAGCTGCATTTAGGCTATTTGGTCAAAAATACGGTAATAATAGTGAAATATTCTTACAGTGTAAAATAGCTGTTTTCTATGTGAATATGTGTTAAACTGTAATTTATTTCTGTGATCAAAGCTGTATTTTCAGCATCATTACTCCAGTCTTCAGAGTCCTTCAGAAATCATTCTAATATGCTGATTTGCTGCTCAACAAACATTTCTGATTACATTTATACTGTAAAATATTTCTATTTCATATAAATTCTGTTCTTTTGAACTTTCTATTCATCTGTGAATCCTGAAAAATAAAATGCATCACGGTTTTCACAAAAATATTCAGCAGCACAACTGTTTTCAACATTGATAATAATCAGAAATGTTAAATAAGGAAATTACTTTTTTTTTTTAAACTTGAAATATACATTTTTAATTTTAATTAAATATTTTTTAAATTATTCATATGATATTTAATGTAATGTATTTGAGAGCCACTGCTGGGCCTTTTTAATTTTTAATATAATAATTGAATGTTGATTTAAAATTAAATGCTTTATTATTTGAATGAAATTGAAATGAAAATAGTATTTTAATATAAATGAATTGTAAACTAATAATACAATTAAGGAAATTAAAATTTTATTTTAAATAAAAAAAAAATAAAGTCATTTATAACACAATTTAAATTGAAAGTTATATACATTTCAATTAATATAAATTATAAATAAATGCATTTAATATACATTTTAAACAAATAATTGAAATAATTGAAAATTAACATAAATATGTTTGTATTCAGATATGAAAAGCATATTAGAATGATTTCTGAAGATCACGTGACACTGAAGACTGCAGTAATGATGCTGAAAATTCAGCTTTGATCACAGAAATAAATTACAGTTTAACACATATTCACATAGAAAACAGCTGTTTTAAGTGATAATAATATATCAAATTTTTAAATGTATTTTTCAACAACAAAAACAAAATTGCAGCCTTAGAAGAACCTTCTTTCAAAAACATTGAAAAATCTTACTTATTACTAATCTGTGTTTATATATAATATTTAATCATTTAATAACATCATAACTCATGTTTCTGGTCTTACTGTAATTCTAGAAGAATAAAAGTCTGTCCCCATAACCTTTAAGCTGGATATAATAATCCAGTCCACCTCTGAAATGACTTTTTCTGTGTTCTTGTTGAATCTCCTGTTTGACGGGGAAACTCATCACATGACTCTGGATTAATTAACCAGTGTTCAGGTGGCGCTTCACAGTGACTTTACGGTGGATAATGTCATTAAAGCGTGTGGGAGCGGCTGATCGCGTCATGAAGCGCCGCTGCTGGCCAATTAGCCGACAGACAGAAAAGCCTTTCCTCAGAGTTTAAGAAAGTTCTTCAGCTTTCATTTGCCAGACAGACAGATGGAATGAAGTTTTTTCCGTCCTCATTGTCGGAGGCAGACAAAAGCGGCCCGGCTCATTCGCTATTATTTTTCCTGCTCTTTTCTTGCGGGTTTTTTCCGGCGAACTCTCACAGCGAGAGCGTTTTTGATTGGTGGCACAATGTGAGAATAGGCTTGTCTACATTGACATTTGAGAGGCGCCGCCGGGCTTTTTCTCGGGCTTTGACCTCGCCGGGTTTTATTAGCAAATGAGACCTGGAGGGTTTGAGTTTAAAGAGCGGCCCCTTCCTTCCCTTTTCTGCCACATAATGATTTTCACAGGGTTCAGGACCCGAGTGTGAACAGAATAATGAGCGCCAGTCATTACTGGAAATTACAGCCATCGGTCGCAGACCAATGAATGTAAAAGCCTGTCGACTTTGATGATCAGCGGCAGACGAGCTCGAGAGGAGATTTCTGATAATTATACAGCTCAGATTAATCACATCTAAACCTATATGCTGATTCAATTCACTTTAAATCAAGGATTCCCAAACGTTATTGTCAGCCGAACCCCTTGACCTCAAATATTTACTTAAAATAAATATATTCACTACTGTTTCTTCTGCTCACCAAGGCTGCATTTATTTGTTTAAATATAGAAAAAACAGTGAAATATTGTTAAAATTTAAAAATAGCTGATTTCAATGTGAATGCAATTTGTTTTTGTTTTTTTGTTTTTTTAAATAAGTGTTTTATTTGGTTGTTTTTATTTTATATTTATGTATATTTTTTAAATAATAAAAATATTATTTTAATAAACAAATAAAATGTATTTGGTTATTTATTAAACTAAATGTTTATTTATTTAGAAAGTTAGTTATTTGGATAATCATCATTAATTTACTGAAAGATATAATAAACAATATATTTATTAAATTACATATCTATTTAAAATAAATAATTTGTAATATTTATTTGGACATGCATATTTATTGAAATATTATTTATAAAAAAATATTTGCATTAACAGTTATTTATTTATTTATTTGGATATGCACGATTAATTTACTAAATAAACATATTTATTAAACTAAACATTTATTAATTTATTTGTACGAAATAATCATTTGCAAAATATTTCTTTGTGTGTGTTTATTTAATTTAATTTATTTGTTTTATTTATTTATTTATTTATAGCTATGCACAATATTAATACTTTTTGTTTTGTTTTTACATCATACCATTAAAATTCTATTTGTATTTTTAGATGCGCACAATGCTATGGTACTACTATGGTGTTTAAAAGTATTATCTGATTACCATAACTGTCCTGTGTTACTGTTACAGTACTCTTTTGCAAGAGTATTCTTGGAAGTATGTACACAACAATTTTCAATGTATTGTGTTGTGCGAGTATTATTTTAGGATTGAGTATTATTTTAGCGCAAGCAAGTTCATTAGAATGTTTGATTGGTTTGGTTTGAAAGCACATTGATAAAATTAGCCATTCAGAACTGTCAGAGTGCGAGGCTTTAATTTAATCATGGCTGTTCTCGTTAATGATCTGTGTCGTTATTTCAGGCTGCACTGTATTCAGATGTCTCTGATTATTAGAAATCTCTCACACATGGGAACACATGTCTCTTATAATAATGTGGTGTGATGTCCGGCGTGTTCGGACTGTGTTTAATTAGCTCAGCCGTTAGTGTGACGAGCTGCCGCTATCCCAGCATGCTCTAATGAAGCATCAGGTGCAGCGGGGCTGAGATGAAGCTTCTGTGCAGGTAATGCTTTCACCTTCAGACGTGTTTTACACCAGCAGATCGTTTGTGTGAGGAGCCGGCAGACAAGCTCAAATTAAACTAGGCTTTCATTCAGAACTCATGCAGCAGCTGGACTTCTTAACCATTTTCACAAATCATGTTTTTTTTTTTATTGTTTTTTTTTATGCATTCCAATTAATCTCAATCAAACTGCAGTTGGGTTATTTTGATTAGGTAAAAAAAAAAAAATACAGCTAACTAACACAATAAAACACAATAAAAACACAATAACAATAAAAAAAAACATGATTTGTGAAAATTAAAAAAATTAATAAACGGAGCTATCTGATTTTACAAAACTCTTCACATATATATATATATATGTATATATATATATATATATTTTTATTATTATTTTTTTTTTACATTTAAAACCATAATTGTTTTTAGTTTTTGGTATAACAAAAATATTTAATTTCTTGTTGACAGTGCATTAACTAAAATAATTTATATTTATTTTTATTCCTTTAATTTTTAATTATTTTAATAGAAATATTACATTTAAATACAAAATAATTTGTAATTTTATCTTTTTTTAAATTAATAAAACAGTAAATGTTGAAATTAACATCAACTAAGAAGTTTTGTTGAAATTAAACATCAACTAGAAGTGTTGTAAGTGTAATATATGTAATACATTAACTAATGTATTTAACAAACAAATAAAACTTTTATTGTAAAGTCTTGCCCAAATTTGTTTGTAACTTTTACAATAAAATGCTACAGTAAAATTTAATTGGCTAAACTGTATGTTAATTTATGGTTTTTACTTGCAGAAATAAAATAAATAAATTTGACAGTATTTTACAGTAAAATTACATGCAATGTGATTTTAAACCATTTGTTCTTACTGTATATGGTAAGGTATATAAACTAAAAGTAAAAATGACAAAAACACAGCAACACTTTAAAAATATAATAATATTAAAAATCACAATAGTATATCAAAGATAATAAAATAACACGTTACAAGGGTTAATTCATGTGAAACACACATTGCTCATAGTTAATGGTAACTAATGCATTAACAAATGGTAACGAATGAGACGTATTGCAGCAGGTCGTTAGGGTCATTAGTGCAGACTTGTGTCTCTTCTCCAATCAGACACTGAGTTTGTTGAGGTGCTAATAAACCGCTGGCCTTCATCAGACACAGCACTAATTGGGCTGAACACACTATTGTGAAGAAGACGTGGAGCTCTACAAACACACTCGTTACAGTCCTGGCTAATTATTCCACAGACAGGAAGAGCTCGTTAGGCAGAACTGATGGACGGAGCGCTGAGACTCTACACTGATTAACACGACTTTACATCACAGCCTCATTCAGAGCTAATTCAACAACATATCACAAAAATTAAATTATATAAAGTGCTCTTATATAATTAAAATATCTTATTTCTCATTTAATGAGAAGCAGCTGAACGTGTGATGTTTCTATAGATTATTCTAGACTAATTAAAGGGATAGATCAGCCAATAGTTCATCCAGGATTAGGATGAGTTTGTTTATTCATCAGATTTGGAGAAATGTCTCAGCAATGGATGCTCTGCAGTGAATGGGTGCCGTCAGAATGAGAGTCTGATAAAAACATCACAATAATCCACACCACTCCAGTCCATCAGTTAACATCTGGAGAAGACAAAAGCTGAAACTAATCCAGCATTAAGACGTTTTTAACTCAAATATGAGTCCATAATAACGCTTCCTCCAGTGAAACAGTGTTCTGGTCTGAATTAGGAGAGAAATCTGCAGATCAAGCACCGTTTACAAGCCAAAACAGCTCTAAACTAATACGTGGCTGGATTTTGATGGGAGAGACGACAGCAGATGCACTTTTTCACCGGAGGAAGTGTTATTATGGATTATGGACTCATATTTTAGTTAAAAACATCTTAATGCTGGATTTGTTTCTTTTGTCTTCTCAAGATGTTAATCTGATGGACTGGAGTGCTGTGGATTACTGGTGATGTTTTTATCTGTCTCTCTTGTTCAGTTCAGGTGTGTTCTGCAGCTCTGTGTGTGTGTGTCCTAGATGGAGTGTGTGTCAAAAGGTCAGGAGACTCATGGAGGTTGGAGAAGTGGTGTGAGGTCAGACCTCCAGGTTTAACAGGGTTTGTGCCCCATTTTATCGTGTGTGTGTGTGTGTGTGTGTGTGTGTGTGTGTGTGTGTGAGGGGAGAGAGAGAGAGAGAGAATTTGAATTTTGAAAAAAAAAAAATACTTTACTACAATTCTTTTCATAAAAACACTTTCCAAAACAATTTAACATTAACCTTTCAATACCACAATTAAATGTACCTTTTAACAGTTGTTTATATTAGTAGAGGATAAACAAATAAGTCCCCATCAACAGCAGAGCACAGAGCCTCATTTTTACACCATTTCATGTCAAATGTAATAAGATCATCCATGGAACTATAAAAATGAAAATCAATGAGTATTCTGGATTTAACTGTAGCTTAAAACATTACATTAATATCTTGGTCTGAACCCATTTCTATCTTTTTTTTCCTACTCGTATAAATTGCTAACTTTACCTATTTCAAAATTCAAACATTGACAAATAAAACTCTTTTTCCTAACATATTTAAAACCCACAATAAATACATCTATAGAAAAAGATTCATTAAAACTATAAAATACATTTTGTACTAGACTAAACAACCTTTTCAATCTAAAACAATCCATATAAGCATGAAAAACAGTATAAAATAAAAGCATTAACTGCTATTGCACCATGTACAAGTTTCCATTGTATGTCCCCAACTCTTTTACTTAAAGGTGGCTTATACAATGATCTCCATTCTGGTTTATCATCATCAGATCATTTTAAAACATTACGCCATGGTGTATCAACCCTCTTGTCAAGCGCCTTTTTGTTAAAAACCAACACACAAGCTCTATAAAGATATTTACTGGTACTTGAAAAAAATAAAATAAGACGTAGAGATTTTCCAGAACTTAAAAACATTCCTGAAACATCATCCAAAACAGGTAAAAGTTTTTCATTTTCATTAGGGATATTTTTACTTTCACAGTAATCAGATAAAAGTTTAAATTCGTCAAAAGTGAGTCATTTTTCCCCCCATTTTTCTAATAAGTGAAAAACAAATCTTCTTGACTTAATTTTCAAACTTAAAACAACTCTTTCTGTATTCTCAAAGTCTGATCCAGACAAATGAACTAGACCTCCTATTGTACATATTTTGGAAACCACAAGTTTTTCTGTAAGTCCAGGAATATTACAGTCATCATTTGTTAAATCAAAGCATGCTGCATGTAGTAGCGGCTCTTCAAGGAGCCAGTAAAGATAATTGCAATTTTCTTCTCTTTGCACTTTGAACATATTCCACACTTTAAAAACATTTAAAAAAAAAAAAAAAAAAAAGCCATTCCATTGATATTCAGCTTTGAAAAGTCCATAAAAAAAAAAAGATTCCTGTCCATTTTCAAATTTCCAAGTTTTTGTAAAATTTTACATGCAACTACTTTCCAGCTGGAAGTTACTGAACCATTAAGAATTCTTTGCAAAAACTGTAAACGAAAAGCTGCTGTTCTGCTTTGAAGATGTATTAATCCTTGTCCTCCTCCTCCTTTATGTAAAAGCGATACACTCTGAGGAACCCAATGTAACTTATCCCAGAAAAAATCAACTAAAATTGCTTGAATCTCTGCTAACAAACGTAGAGGAGGATCTATGCAGGCCAACTTATGCCATAAAGACGATGCTACTAAATTATTAATAACTAAGGTTTGACCTCTATATGACATATTTGGCATTAACCACTTCCATTTTTCAAGTTGACCTTTTGATTATTTTTTTTTTCAAGGTGTCCTTCCCAATTTTTTTGTACAGTTACTTCATCTCCTAGAAAACCCCCCAAATATTTAAAACCTCCTCTCTTCCATACTAAACCAGGAGGAAGGGAAAAAAGAACTCGTTTCCAATCTCCTATTAGTAAAGCTTCACTTTTTGCCCAATTAATTTTTGCAGAAGACAATTTATTAAAATCATCAAGTACCCTGTACATCACTCTGTTGACTAACAAACACTACAACATCATTAGCATATGCAGAAAGGCTTATACTTTTTCCAAAATTAGGCAAATTAAAACCTTGTACATTCTTTCTTAATTGTTCTAACAAAGGTTCTATTACTAACGAATATAGCATTCCTGAGAGTGGGCATCCCTGCCTCACACCTCTAAAAACAGTAAAAGGAGTGCATAAGCCACTATTGATTTTGAGTATGCTTTCAACATCCCTATATAAAACTTTAATTTTATTCATATCAAAAACAGTTTTTGATATCTGTGAGGTCCCCTTTCTTGGGAAGGAGGTTCAGGACTGCTCTCCGGCAGCTCAAAGGTGGAAGACCATCATCCAGACTACCATTGAGTAAAAGATCCTCTCCTATTACTTCCTAGAAACACTTATAAAAGTCTACTGGGATGCCATCAATTCCAGGCACCCTTCCGGATTCCATGCTCTGAACAGCCTTGTGCAGTTCTCCCAGGCTAAGCACCCCTGAAATCCCTGCATTAGCTTCATCAGAGACCTTTGGTAAATCCTTGAAGAAGACACTCTCATTGATATCATCTGATCTTAATTCACTTCTATACAGTTTCTCATAAAAAACAATCGCCCTCCTTCGAATCGCTATAGGATTGGACAACAAAATTCCTTCCTCAGATCGCAAAGCATGAATGATTCTTTTATGATTCATTTTTTTCTTTCAAGACTAAAAAAAAAAAACTTTGAAGGTGCATCCATTTGATCAAGACTAACAAATCTTGCCCGGACCAAAGCCCCCTGTGTTTTAACCCCTAATAACTCTGCTAATTGATTCTTTTTTTTAGAAAGAATTTTCAAATATCTTTGTTGTTTTGTCGATTCTGCCAATTCTTGCATCTTAATTATATCAGTCTCTCATTGACTGATTCATTGAAAGCTTCGGTACTGTTTTGAGCATACTGCTGACAATACTGTTTAATCTGTACCTTACCAAAATCCCACCATTTTTGTAAAGATTGAAAAGATGTTTTTTTTGTTCTGTAATCATCCCAAAACAATTTAAAAGTGCGTATAAACTCCTTGTTATCCAGCAAAGTTAAATTAAAGTGCCAGTAAACTTTTATACCATGCAATGATCTGAGAAACCAACAGGAAAAATACAATTTTTTTTTTTTAAATACCAGCATGAAGCTTAAACACATAAAATCTATCCAATCTTGCCAGAGATAAGACATTATCATGTGCATGTGCCCAAGTATATTGCTTTTTATCCTCATGAAAAAACCTCCACACATCACTTAACTCATGCTTATAAATTATTTGAATGAGACGTTTTCTTGAAGGCATATGGGGTTCAATATGGTTTCTGTCACAATTACTCACTGTACAATTAAAATCACCTCTCAAAAATAGATAATCATCATTGGAAACATTTTGTAAAACAGAACAGTGCATCTAAAAAACACATTCTTTCAATTGTTGAGTTGGGGACATACACACACATAAAAACACAATTATAATTCTCCACTGGTGCTTTCACTTTTAAAAGTCTACCCTTTACAATCTCTTCAACTTGGTACGAGATTGGATTAAACGTTTTTGCAAATAATATTGCTACACCTCCACTTAATGTGGTATTGTGGCTAAAAAAAGATAAACCTTCCCATTCCTTTATCCAATCATTTACATTATTCACATCACTATGCGTTTCTTGAATTAAAGTGACATCTATTTTTTTCTGTTTGATAATTTCATACAGCTCAGCTCTTTTTCTATCATCTCTTGCACCATTAACATTCAAGGAGGTAATACACACCTCAGCCAAACGAAAATAAATAAACACCCAAGCATCCCCAGCTTAGTACTCTTAGTCCTCATTTTCATTTAAATCTATGCCAACTTTCCTCACAATCTTTTTCAAGCGGTAAACTTCCTTATTCAGCCATTAGGCTTTTGGCTTTATCATGAAACTGCTTCAGATCAAGGAAACATTCCTTTACAGTCACACCTCTTTTGTTTTTTGTGGTATTAAGAAAACGTTTTATGTCATCAACCTCATAACTTCTGCTTATCTCTTCAGTCTGTGACATCACTGTACTTGAATCAGACATTTCACTTTCTGACTCTTCAAACACTTCTCTTTTTTTGGAACGCTTTGCACTACTGATGTTTTCCACATTTTTCCTTTTTGTTGGTACTTTGAACATCTTATTCTCTGTTTCTATCTCAGACACATCTTCCCTCACGTTTTCTACATCACTGCTCAACAAAGTAGTTTCTTCAGCTAAAAGAGTTTCTGAAGTATCCCTACCTTCATTCATTGACTCCGTTGAGGTCGATCCAGCTTCTACAAGCCCCACAACAGATGGTCCTTGCCCAACAGGTTTATCCGCGGTCAGCACTGCTTCGGCCAGAACGGCCTGAGACGGTTTTACAGTATTGTTTTTCTCAGCTGCAGCACTATCAAGTGCAGCATCATCTTTGACTATCATGAAAGCGAATCGCCTAAATAAAACAATGTTTCAATAAATGTTTCAATAAATGTTTCAATAAATGTTTCAATAAATGTTTCAATAATGTTTCAATAATGTTTCAAACAGGGGCATCTAATTTAGGATACTAAATGGAGTGGAGGTGGACATTTTAAAGGCAGACTAACAGGTCTTTGAGGGTCAGAATTCTAGCTGATAGACAGGTGTTCAAATACTTATTTGCAGCTGTATCATACAAATAAATTGTTAAAAAATCATACATTGTGATTTCTGGATTTTTTTTTTTAGATTATGTCTCTCACAGTGGACATGCAGCTACGATGACAATTTCAGACCCCTCCATGATTTCTAAGTGCACTGATAAAAATGATTTTGTGGTGAAGTAAATACTACAGAAAAACAAATGTAATTTCTACATTAAATAATTTAGTTCAGGCAAGAATTTAAATAAAATAGTAAATTCAATATTAGTACTCAATTTAAGCTTGTAGAATTGAAAGTTTGAACTTATAAGTATATTTTACTTGGAATTGTTTGTTATTTTTACAAATATTGTTTAAGTAAATATCAACGTCATGATCCCGTTGTTCCCATCATGCACTTGGGCATGAATAATTAATAAGGTAATTTTTTTTTTGCAGTTTTCGAGAAGTATTTACACTGTTTTGTGGTTGCTTTTGTTGTTAGGTTAAGTAACTTGCTGTTTTGTGACATCTGGAGTTCATTTTTTACTCAAAATGACCCATTCATACTCAAACACTATTCACTGATTGTCACCGTCATTGTGTATCATGTGCGAAGTATTCAGGTCTCTGTGTTCATTCAGTTAATAGCTATATTGAGTCAACATATTACCTTAAAATGAATAACGAGCAGTCTAATTGCTTACATACGTGCTTGTAACTTAACCACATGCTTTATAGGCATTTTTATTATTTTCAGTGCTATGTTGCTTGAGTAAAGTTTACAAACCCTGACTGAATGAAATGTACTTGAGTGTTGTAGGGTAAACTTAAAATAATTAAGTAGAAATTACTCATCAAACTCTACCTGGTCACGTTAAATTTAATTATTTCCTTTACTAATTTTAGATAACTTAGTTAAGTAGATTTTACTTAATTCCTTATTTAAATTTTACTTAAAAAATATTCGTGCAAAAACTTGCAAAAGAAATATTAAGTAAATTTAACTTCTTATTTTTTTCAGTGTGGGAGAACTTGCAAAATAGCAGGGTGTTCAAATACTTATTTTCCTCACTGTATATATATATATGCATATGCATATACATATGCACATATATATATATATATATATATATATATATATACAGTATATATATATAAACATCAAAATGACAAAATGTCAAAATATACTGTATATACTCTCCAGCCTTGTTCTCTCAACAAAATTGACTGGAGGATCATATCTTGTGTGTGTGTGTGTGTGTGTGTGTGTGTGTGTAGTGGGGTGGGTGGGTGGGTGGGTGGGTGTGTGTGTGTCTGTAATGGTGAGTCAGTGTGTGTTGAATTTGGCAGCAGCCTGATTGAAACAGATATAGATTAATTAGCAATGCTAATTAAGATGAATTAAGCTGCTTCCTTAATGAAGTGGCTCCTCTTTAATCAATTATCATCACTGTGCTGATTTGAACGTGTTGATAAACACATTAATGTATTCCATATGTCTGATAAACACAGCCGTGTGTGACGGCGAGACTCACTCATCTGCTCTCTAACACGTTCATCCCGGATCTGAACATGCAATAATCCACATGACACATGCGTGACCCATGTTCTTATGCCACAAGACCACACTTATATGCTGCTTTTGAGAGAAAAAGGCTCTAATTGTGATTTTCTTAGTTTAACTTGTAGTAAATGTACTAAAATAACTAAAACAAGAACTGATATAAAAAAAGAATAAAAACTATATAAACTTTTTTTTTTTTTTTTTTAAGCACAAAAACACATAACAAAATTAGTAAAACTTTAACTAAAATTAAATTGACAACAGAAAATTAAAAAAATAAACAAAGAAATAAATATTATAATTAATTTATAAAATAATTATAACTTTAAATGTTGTTGTTGTTGTTGTTATTGTTGTTTAAATTATAAGATGTGAAATATTATTATTATTATTATTATTATTATTATTATCATCATCATTGATGTTGTTGTTGTTATTTTAAAAAATTAATTAGAAATATTATAATTAAATTATGAAATAATTAACTTGTTATTATTATTATTATTTTTATTTAAATAAAACAAACAAGAATAATTATTATTCTAAAATTTTACTGTAAAATCGAAAATACATATTTATATTTATACATATATTTATTAATTAAATATTTATTTAAAATAAGATCAACAACATTTGATTGAATTCAAGTTTATTTGTATAGCGCTTTTCTCGATACAAATAGTTGCAAAGCAGCTTTACAGGAAATTAAAGTTTCTACATTGTATATTGTAGCAGCAACTCATTAGTGGTGACTTGCATAAATGTACAGTAAAATATCATGCAGTTCAGAACGCAATTCAAATACATTTCATTCACAGTAACTCACGCGACTGACAATCAAACAGTACAGAAGTGCTGACAATGACACTGTTTTGAGGTCTGAAGTGATTTTGGGTTTCTGGTCCACAGGTTCGGCGTTCATGATGGTGAACTCGACGGCTCGGTTCGCAGGTCAGAAGGCTTTGCTCTTCACACCGCAGCTGAAGGAGAACGACACGCACTGCGTCATTTTCCAGTATTACGTGGCAGGACGGGAAGGAGGACGGCCTGGGCATCTGAATGTCTACATCAAGGAGAACAACAGCCCCATGGGTTTACCTGTGTGGAACACGTCTGGACCGGCCGGACGCAGCTGGAGCCAGGTGGAGCTGGCCATCAGCACATACTGGCCCAACTTCTACCAGGTCAGATTCTCTCACACATACACTGTAAAAAAAAATCTAAAAATAAAAATAAAAAAAATATAAAAGATGAAAACTGGCAGCTGTGGTTGCCATAATTTTACTGTAAAATAACTGTCAAATTTACGGTAGAAAAAAAGGCAGCGGTGGTTGCCAGAATTTCACTGTAAAAATTTCGTAAAATTTACGGTAGAAAAAAAACGGCTGCTGTGGTTGTTTAGGAGTATATTTAGTTATAATTTAGTATATATATATATATATATATATTTGGGAGCAGGTTATTAGTGGTGACTATGGCAGAAATGTACAGTAAGAATCATGCAGTTACAAATTGCACGCAATCAAACAGACGGTGAACACTATTAACTGCAATGATTATATGTTGCAATTAACCTGATAACATTAGATGTAACATACAACGCTAATGTACAAAACTTGTAAGAAAAAAGAAAAACTAAGAAGAAACAGTTATTTCAACAAAAACAAACAAACAAAACATCATTTGAATCGTAAAGCAGGGAATTCTAGGAATATAAATTTACGGTTATTTATCGTTAGGGGATATAAAATTTCATTTGGTCAGTATAAAAGTAATAGAAGTCTATGGAAAGTCCCCACAATTCACAGAAACAAATGTGTGTGTGTGTGTGGTCAGATACATGTTATTTTCTGTCTTTCTCTCACCTGACCCTCAATTTCAGGTGAATATAATGAAAATCTGGCCTTCCGTTAGAGAGAAAGAGAATCACATTTTCTGCTCCTGTAGAGCTTCATTTTCACATGTGCTGAAGAGAGAGAGAGCGAGCGAGCGAGCGACGGCTCTGATTTCACACATGCTGGTCATTAGCGAGCGGCTCTCATGGGCGCTGACGGAGCCCCGTGTTAATTGGTGGAATGAGCCCCGGTGACCCGGCGCAGGAGAAGCGTGTTTGGGTAAATTACTCCATTAGAGCGGCGCTGAGGAGCGGGCGAGCGAGGTGATGACCAGACCCGGCCTGATTAGGAGAAACAGCGCCAGAACCTGCCATACGTGATCATGACGTCTCAAGAAGATTCTTTAACCAGATCCATGATTATGTTGGCTTCTGGCACATTATTCATGCTTTACTGAACTTTTGATTGCATTTAATTAATTCAAATTAATTTTCTCATTTACTCTAATGGCGTTTCAAACCTTTAGTGGTCACATCTTTTAAAAGACACCTAATATTGAGTAATATTATTGATTTGACTGACCAGATGAGAACAAAACTTGAGCTGAGTTGATCTGAATAATGACTGAAATTAAATTTGTTTCACAATTGATGGATTTTTCAATATTGACACTATTATTGAACTCGGTTGAGCACTATATACATATTTCAAAAATGGCCAAATATATATTTGCTAAAATGTGTTTCAAAATATTTGTGTGTAAATACTGTATATTTTCTTCCATTTTTGTATATCTTGAAATATATTTAAGATATATTTTGCCTTCCATATATTTCAGTATGAATTTAGCCTAAATGTAGGCTGCTGTAAGATTGGAAATGTCCCCTTAAATGCATTTTGAAACCACTGTAAATATATTTCCAGTTTCAAAACTATATTTAATTGAACCTCATTGTTTACAATTTATATTTAGCATATAAATTATATTAAGTAGTAATATATAATATTTTTTCTAGTGATTTGAGTGCCTTGAAAAGCGCTATATATATGTAATGAATTATTATTATTATTATTATTATTATTATTATATGAATAGAATGTAATTTGCCTTTTTTTTCCGTATGGGCTGCAGTAGTGGACATTTAACTTCTTGGGCATGGTTTTATTTATTCCTTTATTAATAAAATAATAATTATTAAAATAAGTATTAAAATAATAATAAAAATAAAATAATAATAAAAATAATTAAATTTTTTCTCTCTCTCTGATTATTTTAATATTTCCATTCAATTAATATTACTTTTATGTGAATCTTTGCTTCATGCTTTTTTATTATAATGCAAGTTTTATGTGTTTGCATTTAAAAAAAGGTCTAGTTACAAATGTTCCTCTGCTGAAATTCCAAATAAAAACATTTAAACATGAGAAATAAAGCTCCTAAAGCAGCAGAAGTCCATGCAACCCTGATCTGACCTGAAGTTCTTCATTCACACACATGTAACCCTCAGAATAACACACAGCGAGTGTGTAGTGAGTACCGCGGTAAACAGAGACTGTCCATCTGTGGTTTTAACCTCAGCAGACTGAAATATGCTCCTTCACTGGTGTACATGAAAACATCCAGCACATTTGTCAGGAAGACGCACCCACACACATTCCGGCTTTGGGAGCGGTTAAACATGCACATATCTGACATCGATGAGTGTAACGGGCCGCAGGAGACGCCCATTTGCTGGCGTTTATGTTTCCTTTCTATTCTTAGCGATATTTCCTAAGCATTTAGGAATGATCTGCATTTAGGAATGATCTCAAATGTTGCTCGATTAGTTGGACTGGATGATGTTTGATCTCTAACTAGCGTGTGTTATTACGGCTCTTGAAAGGATTCCACATACATCGCTCTGTGTGATAAGAATAGAGCGAATGTGTATCTAATTAGCGACGTCAGGATAATTACAGGTCGCTTTAATTGCACCGTATCGTAAGCGATCGTCATAATGAAACCACCTGGTGCTTTGGACATTATTTTGTAATTACAGGCTTGATTTGATGTTTTTCTCACTAGAAAGATGTGGTTGAAGCCGCCGTGCTAATTGGTGCGATCAGGTCAGCGATCAGAACTTTTAATTGATTGTGACAGGCATTCAGTTTTTATTCGTTCTGCGTTTGTCCCGTTCGGACGTCCTCGCAAACGTCATGGAAACTCTACAAGTTAGCTCAGATTTAAGTGCAACCGAATGTCTTCAGTCCTGAGATGCTAATTATAATTCTAGTGTAATGTCATTAGCGCAATGAGAAGTTTGTTTGCTTCTCAGCACACTTGCTCGGAAAAACCAAAGCTTCATCTGAGTGTTTGCGGGGGCCGCTGTGCGTCAAACTGGAGTCAAACAGAAGATGCTGCTATTTTAATGTTTAAAGAGTCAGTCGCCTTTGTTTCTAGCATTTAATACAGTACAGATTATATAAATTGTTAGAGAAGGATGAGAGCACAAACACCACCCTGAGCTTTCACAGTCTGTTCATAAGACAAGACTGAGGAGATGATGAGACTCATCTGAGCACTGCTTTCACCTGTGTGACAGAGCTCATCTCTCTTCTCATCTCCTTCTCTTCTCTTGTCTCATCTTAGCTCAGCTGTCATCTAATCTCATCTCTTGAATATCTTGATTCGTTTCATCTCATCTTGTCTCGTCTAGTTTCACCTCATCTAGCCTCCGCTCATGTCCTATCATCTCATCTTGTCTCACCTCACTTCTTGATTCGTCATTCACAAATGTTCACAGAACAAGCGGGAACCCAGTGTGCCTGTAGCCTTCTATATTTCTGTTTTATCACGTGATAGAAAGTCTAAGGCCTTCTCAAGCCATACGGCTGACCCATCTAATCTGCGGCCTATAATGTGTCAATCTAAGATTGCTGTAGAGACAAAATGTAATTCCATCAAGTTAGCATTTTTAAACATTCGCTCACTAAAAAATAAATCATTTCTGATCAATGATTTAATAACCACAAACAACCTGCATAAAGACAGCCTTCATGCTTTCAATGTGGAACTAGCCACAGCTAGACAGACCTTCTTCTCAAACCTTATAAACAGTAACTTAAACAACTCTCGCACTCTTTTTGCTACTGTGGAGAGACTGACAAACCCCCCGAGTCAGATTCCCAGTGAAATGCTCTCCGACAGTAAATGCAATGAGTTTGCTTCCTTCTTTTCTGAGAAGATCAATAATATCAGAAAGGAGATATCTTCTAGTTATTCAGAGGTCACACAGATTCGACCGCAATTTCAAAAAGAAGTGACTATGTCTGTTTTTGAAGCAATTGATAGCTAAATTTTGGAAAAAATAGTACAGCACCTTACATCGTCAACATGCTATCTTGACACACTTCCCACATCTTTTTTTAAAAGTGTGATTAACTGTTTAGAAGCAGATCTCTTAGAAGTGGTGAACGCTTCACTTCTTTCTGGGACTTTTCCAAACTCCCTGAAAACTGCAGCTTAGCCCCTTCTGAAAAAGCGCAATCTTGATAACACAATGTTGAGTAACTATAGACCAATATCAAATCTTCCTTTCATAGGTAAGATTATTGAAAAGGTAGTTTTTAATCAGCTGAACAACTACTTGAACTCAAATGGATTCCTGGACAATTTTCAATCTGGTTTCCGAGCACATCATAGCACAGAGACTGCGCTTATTAAGATAATAAATTATATTTGCTTCAATTCTGATTCTGGCAAAATATCAGTGCTGGTACTACTAGATCTTAGTGCTGCGTTTGACACTGTTGATCATAACATACTTCTAGAGAGACTGGAAAACTGGGTCAGGCTTTCTGGGATGGTACTCAAATGGTTCATGTCATACTTAGAAGGGAGAGGTTATTATGTGAGTATAGGAGAGCATAAGTCTAAGTGGACGTCCATGACATGCGGAGTCCCACAAGGCTCAATTCTTGCACCGCTCTTGTTTAGCCTGTATATGCTCCCACTAAGTCAAATAATGAGAAAGAACCAAATTGCCTATCACAGCTATGCTGATGATACCCAGATTTACTTAGCCTTATCTCCAAATGACTACAGCCCCATTGACTCCCTCTGCCAATGCATTGATGAAATAAACTGTTGGATGTCCCAGAACTTTCTTCAGTTAAATAAGGAGAAAACTGAAGTCATTGCATTTGGAAACAAAGATGAAGTTATCAAGGTGAATGCATACCTTGACTCTAGGGGTCAATCAACTAAAAACCAAGTCAAAAATCTTGGGGTGTTTCTGGAGACAGACCTTAGTTTTAGTAGTCATGTCAAAGCAGTAACTAAATCAGCATACTATCATCTCAAAAACATTGCGAGAATTTGATGTTTTGTGTCCAGTCAAGACTTGGAGAAACTTGTTCATGCCTTTATCACCAGCAGGGTGGATTATTGTAATGGTCTCCTTCCGAAGAAGACCATTAGACAGCTGCAGCTCATCCAGAACGCTGCTGCCAGGATTCTGACTAGAACCAGAACATTTGAGCATATCACACCAGTCCTCAGGTCCTTACACTGGCTTCCAGTTACATTTAGGATTGATTTTAAAGTACTTTTACTCGTTTATAAATCACTCAGTGGCCTAGGACCTAAATACATTGGAGATATGCTCACTGAATATAAACCTAACAGACCACTCAGATCATTAGGATCGAGTCAGTTAGAAATACCAAGGGTTCACACAAAACAAGGGGAGTCCGCTTTTAGCTATTATGCTGCCCACAGTTGGAACCAGCTTCAAGAAGAGATCAGATGTGCAAAAACATTTTCCACATTTAAATCCAGACTCAAAACTCATCTGTTTAGCTGTGCATTTATTGAATGAGCACTGTGCTACGTCCGAACTGATTGCACAGATGTATAATCATTTTCTATTCTTAAATGTTTTAAATTCTTTTTAAATCACTTTGTTTTTATTGTTGTGATTATTTTAATTCCTATTCCTTATTATTATTATTTCACTTCCTTTTATGTAAAGCACTTTGAATTACCACTGTATATGAAATGTGCTATATAAATAAAGTTGCCTTGCCTTGTCTCATCTAATCTCATCTCTTGAATATCTTGATTCATTTCATCTCATCTGGTCTCGTCTCATTCTCTACTCTTGTCTCATCTCAGCTCTCATCTAGTCTTCTATTGAATAACATGACTCATCTAACCTCATCAAACCTCGTCTCATCTCCTCTCATCTTACCTCTTCTCATCTAGCCTTTAGTCTCATCTCATTCATGTTATATCATCACTTGTCTCTTCTCGTCTCATCTTGTCTCATCTCTTCTCTTCTCTCATTCTCGTCTCATCTCAGCTCTCATCTAGTCACACCTCTTCATCTTCTCTCGTTTAGTTTCACCTCATCTAGCCTCCGCTCATCTCCTATCATCTCATCTTGTCTCACCTCACCTCTTGATTCGTCTTGTCTCATCTGATCTCTCATCTCACCTCTTCTCATCTAGTCTTATCTCATGACTCATCTCATCAAACCATGACTCATCTCTGTCTGGTCCAGATCTGTGAGAGCGGTAAGAGTCTGCTGATGGCAATGACGGGGTTAAAGTGATGCAGCAGCTGCTGTGTGTGTGTGTGAGAGAGAGAGAGAGAGTTGGCAGTGCTGTGTGATATTATGGTCTGTCTGGAGAACCGCACCCAGTTCCTGAAGAAGCCATTCATTCCTGTTCCTCATCTGTGCTCATGTCCTCCAGGGGAATCCTGTCCCTCTGTCCGCTCTGTTGGACAGCCAAACATCAGCTTCTCTGTTTATGTTTGTTTGGGGAAGGCAGCGACTGCTGGTCAATTAAAATGTACTTTTATCCACATTTGATTATGGTTCAGTCCCTTAAAATGGAAGAGCCTCATATACTCATCCTCATGTGAGGCCAAACTCTCTGAAACATGAAAGATTGGAGAAATCCCTAAGAGTCCAAATATGACTTCAAATGGATAGATTAGTCAAAATCAGTGGTCTCAAACTCAATTCTTGGAGGGTCACAGCTCTGCAGAGTTTATCTCCAACCAGCTCCAAATCACACCTGCTTGGAAGTTTCTAGTGATCCTGAAGACCTTTATTAGCTGGATCAGGTGTGTTTGATTAGGGTTGGAGCTAAACTGTGCAGAGCTGTGGCCCTCCAGGAGTTCGAAACCAATGGTCAAAATGATCATTCTAGCATCATTTACTCACTCTCATTATGTTCCAGAACTGCATGACTTTCTTAGTGGAACACTTCAGCTTATTTAAGATCCAAACAACATTGGACCCCACTGGATTTCATTGTATGGACAAAAAAACGTTAATGTATTTTGTGTTTGAAAAAGAAAGAAAGTCATACGGAAAGTCAAATAACTTTGGGGAGAGTAAATGATAACAGAAATATACATTTTGTTTAATAGTCCGTATGATTTTGCTATAAATATTCCATGTCATCTAAGGTTTGGTTACATATTTGAATTCATGAGAATCCTCAAATTTTTTCTTCTGTAAATTCAAATATGATGTTTAAAATAAAATAATAAAATGTTTTCACAACAAAACCTGCACAACTGCAACTCAAAACTAGCCAAAAACTAGCCCAATTGCATTTCGAGGGGGTCCCCCAGTAAAAAAAAAATCACGTTCTGGGAGATAAAATTCATGTTTTTTTGGCAGGGTTCCTCTAGTAAAATTCACATTCCAGGGGCTAAATATCACGTTGTTGGGGTCGCTTCAACAACCCACGGTAACAGTGTTAAAGTAGCCCAATTCTGCAGAAAAACCACAGACTTGGCAACACTGGTCAAGATATACAGTACATTTACTTTATTGAATGGAACGGAGCAGCATGAATATTTTTCGAAAACCTTGTGTTCCACAGAAGAAAGAAAGTCATACAAGTTTGAAACATCGTGAGGGAGAGTGAATGAAGACAGAGAAATGTGAAATGGGTCTTAAATATTTTTAAACTTTGTTACTAAAGTAGTAATTAAAATAGCCAAAGAACCTGACATGGCATTAAAAACAAACTGATGACTTACATTTTGTGTGAATTTGTCCTTTAAAACAATTAATGCAAAACCAAAACTACACGTTTTTGGCTACAGCAGCTGTTCTCAACTATATTTCTCTGTATATTTAGTTTGATCTGCTTTATCACCTCAAATTCATGGACAACAGCTGGCGCGGGTCAGTGTGACCGTGATGTTGCCCTGCGCCAGAGAACCGGCTCAAGGGACGCCTGTCAAATCACACACCGAATATGCATCATAATAGAAACCTTAGCAAAGAGCATGCATCCCAGAATCCTTCACTCGGCGCTCTTTAGCCCTGACCCCCAGAGTCCGGCTGTCGAGTTGAATTGTTTGGCTGTATAAACGGAGTCTGAAGCGAGCAGATTTAGCACATGCTGCCACAGCACCTCACTGATAGAGCCGTGATTTACCGCGTCTATAAACGCCACCATCTGACAGACAGCCGATTCACCGTGAGCACCCTTGGAGCCCGCTCCCCTTACGCCGCTGATTTAACAAGTTTGGTCCAATAACTAAAGCCAAATTATGTTTTAATGAGAGGTAATGACCATTGTGAATGGTGCATTCCTCATCTTCGCACACAGTTGTGTGAAGCCTCACCTTCTTGAACCCTGTGGGACTCCTGCGTGTGGCATTTTGAGAGCGTGTCCATTTATCACTGTGCTTATGAGCTTTCTCTTTCCTCCGCAGATCGTCTTTGAAGCGGTGACCTCCGGGCAGCGCGGCTTGCTGGCCATCAAGGACGTCATCCTCCAGGGCCATCAGTGCAGTAAGACCCGTCTCTGTCGTAAAAACACCCTCATCACCCGCTCCTTGGCCTTTTCCTGCCACCCTCCAAATATCAATATCGTCTGTCTTTCTCCAGGCATTGAAGTCGAGCCATAAAAGAGAGCGTAATAAAGAAAACAAAAGAGAGAACAGAAGAGGGAAGAAGACGATAAAGCTTTCATGTAGTGCTGGAGAGATATCAGGGTGTAAAAGAGACATCGTTCGCAGGATGAATGGAGAAGGGTGGAAAGGGTCAAGTGGGATTCTGCTGTCTACAGGCAGCACACTTACAAGGCAGCTTTTTAACTGTTATGGAACCTGGGAACTTGATTTTAATAGATTTGTCAGTGTTTGATTGAATTCCTCTATCTATATATATCTGTATATATGTATATATATATATATATATATATAATCAGTGTCACGTGATCCTTCAGAAATCATTCTAATACGCTGATTTTCCTTTCTAAAAATCCAACTGTGTGTCATACTATTTATCTCTGATTATTTTCGCAATATAGAATAGCCATGAGATGCATACCGTAGTACATACTGTGTAAATATATAAATAATGCAGTTTAAATCAGACGTGAGCAGATGCTGATGAATATGACCGTGTTTGACACCAGTGTTTGATTGGATTATCCTCGTATTAACTGTTTATTGTTCAGTGATTGTGAATAGAATACAGATTATAGATCGGTGAAGCAGATATTCAATCCTTTAATAGCAGATTAAACAGGAATACATAGAGCTCAACTGGATTTACTGAGAAAGTTATTGTTTTACTCGTGTGTTCAGAATGATATACTACTGTGTATTAATGAAAGCAGTATGCAGTATGAATCCAGGCACAAAATGCAAATAGAATACACATGGAATATCCAGATGATCTAAATTATCAATATCCTATAATACAGTGCACTTCACTCTTTAGGGACCTTCCATTTTTAGGACTTTGTGGTTTTAACATCTCTCTCTTTCTTGACTTAAAATAAGGTTCCTGCAGACACTGTTAGTGCAAAATTTACACAGTGTTCACTGCAAAAAATAAAATAAAATAAATATATATATATATATATATATATATATATATATATATATATATATATATATATATATATATATATATATATATTAGTATTTTTGTCTTAATTCTTAAATTAATTATTAATTCTTATTCTTAAATCAAAATACAAGCAAAATGACTTAAGATATTGTCTTATTTTCTGAAAAGGTATCAAAACTAAGTGATTTTAAGCTTAAAACAGGAAAAATACCTGCCAATGAGGTCAGAAAAATACATTTAACCCTTGCACTGTACTGAAAATCCTTCTCAGTGAAATATAACCAGCCTTTTAAAAATTGCTTGTCAGTCTCTCATTATACTATATTATCTTCAAATCTAGGATTCAATGTTTTGATTGTTTTCTTTTTAATTTAGCACAGCATTATTTGTGGATAATTTTAGCAATATTCATTTAAAAACTGAAGTGCATAAGCTCAGATCAAGGTCTACGATCAATCGGTTCCAAAAAGAAATACAAAACCTGTGCTGATTGAAACAAAAACATGTTTGTTAATAATATAGCATAGCTTGAAATTTATAAGCAATTTTTTTTAGGCTAGTCATTTTTGATCGGGAACATCACAAGGGAAAAAATCTTAAAAACATACACACGTTTTTTAATTTAATTTAATTTAATTTAATTTAATTTAATTTAATTTAATTTAATTTAATTTAATTTAATTTAATTTAATTTAATTTAATTTAATTTAATTTAATTTAATTTAATTTAATTTAATTTAATTTAATTTAATTTAATTTAATTTAATTTAATTTAATTTAATTTAATTTAATTTATGGCAGATTTGGTTTTCTTGTTTTAAACCTAAACTCACTTAATTTTAAATGTTAAATTCAGAAAACAAGACACAATATCTTAAGCCATTTTTCTTCTCGGGTAAATGTACCTTTATTTTTGAAAATGTAGATATTTGTAGAAAACAAGTCAAAAATAATTTCTGCAGTGTAAATAGAAATAACAAAGTAAATGTTCCTTGCCAACAAGTTCAGCTATTTGCACTCAGTGTAAATCAACACTGCCTGATATTTAATGTGCATTACAGAACATACAGTAAATGCATTATGCAGAACTCGGTGCGTCTCAGAGATAAACTCGCAAATCAGGAGTCAGTTTAATTTACTCATTTACTCTAATGGCGTTTCAAACCTTTAGTGGTCACATCTTTTAAAAGATACCTAATATTACTGATTTGACTGATCAGATGGAAGAGTATTAAAGAAATATGGCTGCTGAAATATTGAAGAGCGCGAGGAAGAATGGAGACGGGCACTGATTGAATTAAGAGTGTTTTTGTGGATCAATTCAAGGTCACTGTGGCCTGCGAGAGGACTGAGTCAAATATTAGACGTCGTAACCTGATTTAAATGAGCTTTCATCTCACAGATGCGTTTGGTTTTAAATGCATATTGACCCAGATATGAGTGTGCTTTGTTGTAGAGACTAATGAGAACATGCCGGCCTCTGCTCGCTCTTAAATCAATAGAGTTAAGGTTAGAGTTTTAGGGGAATATTATTAGCTGAGCGCAGATTAAATGAGAACCAATAATGATTTTTGTGTAACGCTCGTTCTGAAAAACAACGAGGTCGAGAGGGTGATATTGATATCAGTAATAAAACATCTTGAAATACTCACACAGTTGAAGAGATTGTGGTTAAAATTACATTGAGCTCTAATAAATGAATCAGTATGTGTGTTGGATTTACAATAAAATGAGTATAGAACTATAAATGAATGAGAAGAGCTCATTCAGTATGAAATCTCTGAAAATCTGAAAATTTTGAGAAAGAGTTGAGATCTTGTCTGAAACAAAAGAGATGCTTGCAGTATTTTTGATATTTTGGGACATAATTGCTCCTTTTATTAAACTAGAGAAAATATGAGAGATTGCATGACATTTTTTAGTCTCAGTGAGAATATGATTTGATTTCAAAATACTTGTTTTCCTTTTTTTCAGGTATATGTGTGTGTGCTGTGTATATTTATTATGTATATATAAATACACACATACAGCATATATTTTGAAAATATTTGCATGTATATTTTTATATTCATATAATTTATATCATATATAAATATATTTAATATATAAACGTAAAATGTTTTCTTAAATATATACATGCATCTGTGTGTATTTATATATATACACAATAATATACACAGTACACACACATATTATGTAAACTTTAATCGTTTGACAGCGCTATTATAAATATAATATAAATAAATTGAAGAACATAATAAATAAATAAAATAATACTCTTAAAATACGTTTTAATATCTTAATTTTGCATTTTATGTAATTATATCTTAACTTCAAAACAAAACAAAAATATCGAATTATGTTGAGATCCTTGACTTTTGATCTGATCTCAACATAAGATCTGAGCAGAGTTTAAGACAGACTTGAGATCTCGTCTGAAACGCATGAGAGATTAGTATGGTTATTATTTCTCCTTAATCTAGTGAGATCTCATTCGTGTCTCTCGTTCGCTGTTATACTGAGGTGTTTTATTGAGCTGAAGTGAGATGTTCGTCTCTGTTTCTCCAGTGAACACGCCACACTTTCTCCATATCAAAGGCGTGGAGGTGAACGCCGGACAGACGGCGACGTTCCACTGCACCGTCAACGGAGAATGGAGAGACAACTTCAACCTCTGGCTGCAGGTCAGACGCACAACTAACTGTGAACTATTACTGTGTTAGTAATGGACCTTTTTCACATTCTCAGGTTTCTCAGCAGCGGAAGTCGTCATAGTTGGGTTAACTTGAAGAGCAGTGACTGGGAGAGTACCACAAATATATTTCTTGCATTCCCATTTGCTCAAATAGCAAAAGAAAAACTCCACGATACACCCTTCAAAATACAGGTGCTTAAAAGGTTCTTCACAACGATGCCATAGAAGAACCATTTTTAGTTCCTCAAAGAACCATTCAGTCAAAGGTTCTTTAAAGAACCATCTCTTTCTTAGCTTTTTATAATCTGAAGATCACCACTTCTTTCACCACAAAGAACCTTTTGTGAAACGGAAAGGTTCTTCAGATGTTAAAGGTTCCTTATGGAACCATTTGGACAAAAAGGTTCTTCTATGGCATCGCTGTGAAGCACCTTTATTTGTAAGAGTGTATAGTGTTTTCATAACTTTCAATAAAAGGAAAAAATAGAGAGAGACTGATAACGGCAATCAGAAGAGAGAACAATGTCAAATTTACCGTTTCTCCCATAGACGCTGCATTAGAAACACTTTCGCATTAGCGTAAATTTAAATTTTTTTTATTTTTTGTAATTTGATGTAAAGGTAATATAGTGCTATAAATGTACATACATACATTTAAAAAAAAATTTAAAATACAGATATGAAAAACTTTCGAGGATTTACGATGCTGATGATGACCGTTAAACGCGTCATCACAGTCTTGTGAAAAAGGTCCACAGGGATGTAACGATATTATCAATATCGCGATAGCAAAACTATCTCGATATTACCGTGGTCACATGACGATATGAAACGATAGGTCTTCCGGGCAAAAAGTGTAGTTTTTCACTAGATTTGTAGCGAGACTGTTTTCACTGAAGCTGGAGTTTTCCTTCAAAATAAAAGCTTAAAGTGCAGTATATTTAAATACTTTAAATATTTAAATGAGTCCAAATTCAAAATATCTGTTTCAAGTGTAGAAATTAGGAAGTATTGTAATTTCCCTACTGTAGTGTGAAGCAAAAATAATATACCTATGAAATATTCATTTTAATTTATTTTACAGTGCAATTGTTTTACAATATATGGCTATTACTGTCATTGTTGTTGTTGTTGTTATTATTATATTCTAATTTGTTTGGATTCCTAAAACACCAGTGTGAATGTAATTTAGACTGAGACAGTTATATACAAATAAAAAGAGGGTTGAGTTGAGTCCCCTTTAAAGTTCAGGTACAAGTCAATTTATGACTCTTTTTTTCTGACTTAAGTTTTCTTAAACATGGGTTGGAGCTCTTAATTTCGAACTCTCATAGTGCATAAGATAGAATATTATTTTAATTTTTTCCTAATTCTTGATTTGTTTTTTTTTTACTTTTTAAATATCGCAATAAATATCGTATCGTGGACTTCATATCGCAATAATATTGTATCGTGAGATTTTTTAAACCGTTACATCCCTAGTTAGTAATGATGACTTGATCATCTGCAGACCGTAGCAGGTGTGTGTTAATGACTAATGAAGAAACAGCAGCTTATCCCCTGATTTCTGTCAGAATCTGCTCTATCCGGTCTGAATGTCCCGCAGCAGAGCGCCTCATTAAACCCAGAGGCTCGTTTAGGGCCTCATCTGTCCGCTGGGACGCGTGACGGTTCAGCGTCATTACTGTTTACTGAGTTTAATGAAGCCACGTTGAGTTTGCCTTTCTTCTCAGCTGTTTAAATCTCATGCAGAAGCTCTGATCTGATAGTCTGATGCTGTAATGTCGTCTGACGTCATTCAACAGAACAAATAAAACTGAGTTTCTTCACTCATTCTATCAGTATTTTTGTTTTCTAAACCTCCTTAAAAAACTACATACATTTACTTAAGCAAAATTGTCTAGTAAGATTTTCATTTTTATTTTTTTTTTATATATATATTTTGCTTTAAAGGATAAGTCCACTTCCACATGTTCATGTCTTTCTTTCTTCAGTCGCAAAGAAATTACGTTTTTTGAGGACTAGTTTAACAGCACTAGTTTAAACACAGTTCGGTATGTCAGGGTTTCCCAAATAAATAAAAAATTATATTTAATAATAAATAACAACAATACTGGTTAAGAAAATTTTTGTTTCATTTTTTCTAGCTTGGTTTTGATGTTATGTAGATGTGACAAAAAAGTAATAATAAATTTGTCAATAAATTGATTTTACATGAACTGTAAAGGTGTCTGAAGGTGACGTGTGTTTATAATCAGAGCGACTGAGAACAGACTAGTTCAGTTTGGTTGAGGCTCCTGTGAGGAGTGTGAGAGATGTTTGAGTAGTTTGTTAGCGTTCTCTCAGCCCCGCAGTTTGTCACTTAAACAAACATGTCCTCATTAACAGAGGAAAGGGATCCAGACATTAAGAGCAGAGTCCCTGATGACAGTAATGAAGAAATATCACTGACGAACAAATGGCCTCCATCTGCCTGCTGAACCGGCTGACAGCTGGAGGAACCGTGTGTGCGTGTGAGTGTGTGCGCGTGCGTGTGAGTGTGAGTGTGTGCGTACACGTTAGTGTGTGTGCGTGTGTGTTTGTGTGTGTGTTTATGTTGTGTGAATGTATATTTCATTTGTCCTTTCTAAATAACTCACTGCTCCTCTGCTCTTCTCTCTGGTCTACAGGGAATCGGCGGTCGTGAAGCTCCTATGAAAGCGACCAAACCGTGGAATAACCAGCGTTTTATCGGCATGTTTGATGTGGTGAATACGACTAAACAGGATTCTGGCCGTTACAGATGCATCGTCCACTCGAACAGAGGTGTGGGAGTGTCCAACTACGGAGAGCTGACCATCAAACGTGAGTCCTCACACACACGCTTACACACACACACACACACACACACACACAGTGTTGGGGGTAACGCATTACAAGTAACGTGGGTTACATAATCAGATTACTTTTTTAAGTATAACACATTACTTTTTTAATTTAGAAGGAAATATCTGAGTTACGTTTTCTAATAATTAATATGAGAAATCAGGAGTAAGTGCAGAGCGTTGTGTGTGAACGTGATCTCACTGTAGTTCTAGACTAAATATCAACATGTGTTTACTCATCTCACCTGCACAAAAACACATTCAGAGTTCCTCAAAATCAATAAAAACAGTGAAATGCAAACCTGCAATAATTAAATAACGTTAAATAAGACAAATATCAGTTATGTATTTCAAGTTCAAGTTCACGAGATTCTCATTTCTCGTTTGGCATCTTGTGTTGGTCTGAGGGGGTGGTCTTAAACTGGTTTAAATCTTTTTTAACCAATATAGGAGTTTCTTTGTAAAAATCAGAAGCTTTATCTAATCCCCAGGCAACTTAACCTGCGGGGTTCCTCAGGGTTCTATCTTAGCTCCTGCACTCTTCTCTCTTTATCTTCTTCCTCTGGGCTCTATTTTTAGGAAACATGGCGTTTCCTTCCACTGTTATGCTGATGATATGCAAAATTACTGGCCTATGACTAAGAATACAAAGTATGTCGTTGATACTCTATTAGCATTTCTTGATGATGTCAAATCTTGGCTCTCTAAAAGTTTTCTCCTCTTGAACACAGATAAAACAGAAGTTATCGTCTTCGGCCCCCTCTGAACACAGGGCAAGTAATCAACTGAAACTCGAGACCCTAAATTCCTTAATTTCTCCCCAAGTTCGGAAACTGGGTGTGGAGTTTGATAAATGCTTGAAATTTGATAAACAAATTAGTGCTGTTGTAGGTTCTAGCTTCTTCCATCTTTGCTCTCTTTTTAAAATCAAGTCATTTATTTCTGAAAGTTCTCTAGAGGTTGCTATCCACACATTTATTACGTCTCGGCTGGATTATTGCAACTCCCTCTATTTTGGTATATCAAGGTCCCATATCTCTCAGCTATAAGTAGTCCAAAATGCAGCAGCTAGATTCCTGAAGGGATGTAAAAAGTTCGATCATGTTACTCCCCTCTTGAGATCATTGCATTGGCTGCCAATTCACTATCGAATTGAGTTTAAAATTTTGCTACTTGTCTACAAATCACTAAGTAACCAAGATTCTACTTATTTGTCTGATTTTCTCCACCCTTACATTCCAGCGAGGGGATTAAGATCGGAGGGCAAATTTCTCCTCTGGATCACAGGAACCCGCTTAAAAACCAGGGGATTTAGAGCCTTTGAAGTGGCTGGTCCCACTCTTTGGAACAATTTACCAGTTCACATTAGAATGGCTTCCACCTTATCTGAGTTCAAGTCCTATCTTAAAACCCATTTCTTCTCTTTGGCTTTTAATTTGTAGCTATGTGTGCTTTGTATGATTTTATTCTTGTCTACGTTTTTTTCTCTCTTTTTATTGTATTTTATTGTTTATTGTGCAGCACTTTGCTTGGCCTTGTTAGCAAAAATGACACATTTGTGTTTTATTTTAGTCATTGCTGAATAGTGCTGAACTTTCTTCTCTTGCGTCATATTCTTCATGTGATTAGTTTGAGCGGCGCCCTCTACTGTACAGACGTGAATTTACATTTCCTTCAGCCTGAGGCGGATTCACTTCACTTTTGGTGTGAAAGGGCTTTTACATTTGTAAAAGAAGAACGTTTTTATATTAAAAACAAACAAGCAAGCCCTGCCCAGATTTAAAAAGTAACTTGAAAGTAACATAATGCATTACCTTCCATAAAAAGTAACTAAATAATGTAATTAGTTACTTCTTTGGGGAGTAACGCATTATTTTTATGCATTACTTTTAAAATTACCTTTCCCCAACACTGCACACACATTTTAAAAACAAATTAAATAACTAAAAATAAGTATAAATAAGTATTAATTTATTCAAGAAATAGGTAGTAATTTAGCCTTTATATAAAGAGCTGTGTGTGTGTATATGTGTGTATATATATATATATATATATATATATATATATATATATATATATATATATATATATATATATATAATATTTTTTAATTATAAAAAAAATATAGGAAGAAATTAATAGTTTAGAAAATTAGATTAATTAGAAAATTAGAAATTTAGAAAAGTCACACAGTTGAGATTTGCTATATGGCATATATCACTTCCTTGGTATTTTTATATAATTTATGATTAAGACAATAAAAAAAAAAAATGAGGCCATTGCCAAATATTTGTTTAAGAAATCTTTAAAATATATAATATATAATATTTTTCATAGTTTATATAGTATTTTGTCCTAAATAAATTACAAAATTAAAATATTAAATTATAAAATAAATGAGAAATAAAATCAGGCAGTTGTAATTTTAGATATTTTATATATGTATATATAAATCATATATGTATGCATCCACAAATGTAGAGGTTTTCCTGTATTTCTGAGGATATTTTTTGAGATTTCTCCCTGACATGTGCAGCAGATCATGCTCGCGTGTGTGTGTGTGTGTGTGTGTGTGTGTGTGTGTGTGAGAGTGTGAAGGACGGTGTACAGGCGGATGGTGCTGAAGCTGAAGCTCTGAGGAGATTGATGTGTGTTTTATGTTAATGTCTCTGGCGTGTGTTTGACGGTAAGAGCAGTCCTTGACCGCGGCCGTGTTTTCACACGCAACCCTTCAACAGTCATTTGATATGAATTTATGGCGCAGCCGTGTCTGAATCCTTGCGTGTTCTCTGCTCTCCGGCGCGCTTATGGCCTTCAATATTTCTTCAGCTCTTTCTGTGTCTCTCTTGCTCAATTGAATTCATGTTCCTGTAGTTTTTATCTCACAGCTTTATGTGATTGATGGCTTTAATCCGCCTGTCTGGATGGAGAGCTGTCAATCACGATCAGAGGCTCCGCCCTCAGGCCGGACGACACGCCTTCTGTTTGACATTTAAAGCACTTCAGATAAATGATGCTCCTCTTGTTCTTGTCATTTTCCAGTGCAAAAATCTATAAACAGTATAGTGTTGATTCCCAAGTTAGATTATAGATTATATTTTTATAATTTCATAAATTTTTGTAATGTTTCATAGTATATTTCAAACTCTTCCAATTTATTTTTATATTTTTTGTTTTTATATTATAACTTTTATAATTTTTGTAATATTTATATCATATTATATATTAGAATGTTTTGCAGTATATTTTAAGCTTTTAAACCTTTGTTTTAACTTTTTATATTTTTATACTAAACTTATAATGTTTTGTAGTATATTTTAAACATTTTATACTAAAGTATAATTAAAAATGTACTATGAATTTTTTACACTTTATAGTATATTTTAAATTTTTATGCGCTGTATACTTTCTAAACAAAAACTTGTATAATGTTTATATTATATTTTAAGCTTGTTATGCTGTAACTTTTTAATGTTTTATAATATTTTAATCTTTTACAGTTGAGTATAACAAATTTATAAAAATGCTATGCCATCTTTTATTGTTTCATAGTTTAGTTTAAGCTTTTTTGCCGTTTTTTATACTTTTTATGCTATAACTTATATGAAATAAAATATAAAATAGTTATAGTTTTTTTTTTACTTTTTTATAGTTTTTTTTAATTGAATACTTTTCTATTCAATCTTTTATAATGTTTTATACATTCTTTAATAATTTTTAAAAACATTTTCTATACTATAGATTTTATAATGTTTTATAGTGTACAGTAAACTAGTTTTGGACAGAGAAACACTGATACACACATTTTCAGCTGATTTATTCTGTGTTTGTACAGCACTTACTTTTTTTTGCTATGATTTCAATTTATTTTTCAACTCTGACTGACATTGTGGTTTCTGGTGCGTGTGCGCGCGTGTGTGTGTGTGTGTGTGTGTGTGTGATGGTGGTGTTTGATTCCATCAGATCCACTGTAAGTATGTGTGTAAGCGCTGTGTTGTTTGTTTGTGTGTGTGTGTGTGTGTGTGTGTGTGTGTGTGTGTGTGTGTGTGTGTGTGAATGAGTGATGCGTGACGAATGTCTCTATAAAGCACAGCCTTGTGTCGCTGCATCAAACGGCATGTTAGCACAGATCTGTGGCCCGCGGGTCAGTGCAGACGGATGGCTGTCTCTGAGAGACACACTCACACTCACACTCACACACACACACACACACACACACACACACACACACACACACACACACACACACACACACACACACACACACACACACACACACACACACACACACACACACACACACACACGCACACGGACACTCTCACACACACACACACACACATAATGGTTTTTATACCGTATAAACAGTATTTTCTATCGTCCTAAACCTACCCCTTACAGGAAACTTTCTGCATTTTTACTTTCTCAACAAACAAAAAAAAACTCATTCCGTATGATTTATAAGCCTTTTGAAATATGGGGACATGGGGCAGTGTCCTCATAAATCACCTTATCCTTGTAATACCTGTCATGCCCATGTCATTATACAAATTTGTGTCCTCATATGTCACAAAAACACTTCCACACACACACACACACACACACACAGTGATCGCCGATGTCACCTGAAACCCACACAAACACTCTTCACGTACCCATATCTATACATTTCATTATGTTTTTCACACTATAACATTACTAATATTTGATGGTATATTTTGTTTTATTTTATTTTTATACTTTTAGTATAGCTTTTAATATTTTCAAAGATATTTTTTAACTTTTGTACTTACAATATTAAATAAAAAGTAAGCTATAGTTTTTAAAATATTTTAAACTTTAATTCTTTTATGATTTTTATACTGTATATTTTATATAGTATATTTTAAGCTTTTTATACTTAAGTACAGTATAAAATAAACATATGTACGCTATACTTTTTAAATGTTTTATAATACATTTAAAAATGCTGTACTATACTTTTATAATACAACTTTTATAATATTTTGTAGTATATGTTATATTAGAAGAACAATTTAGTGTATTTTAAACTTTTTATTAGTGCTGTCAAGCGATTTTATCACATCCAAAATAAAAGTTTTTGTTTACATAATGTGTATACTGTGTATATTTATTATGTATATATAAATAGACAGACATGCATGTATATATTTAAGAAAAATATGCTGTTTTTATATTAAATATATTTATATATAGTATAAAATATGAGAATATAAATGTATATGTGTGTGTATTTATATATTCATAATAAATATACAAAGCACACATACATATATAAAATAAATAAAACTATTATTTTGGATGTGATTAATCGTGATTAATCGTTTGACAACACTACTTTTTATACTTGAGTATAGTTTTTAGTGTTTTATGGTATATTGTATACTTCAGTGTTTATACTTTTCTATATAACTTTGCTTTATAGTATATTTTTAGTATAGTCTATTATTATAGTATGAAAAATATACTTAAGTACAGTATAGAATAAAAACAATAATGCAGTTTTAAAAAGTATATATTTTATAGTATATTTAAAAATGTTGTACTTTTCATGCTTAAGTATAGCTTTATACAGTAGTATATTTTAAGCTTCCATGCTTTTTATACTATAACTTTTTATGTTTTCAAGTATTTTAACCTTTTTATACATTTTTATACTTCAAATGTTACACTTAAGTACAGTATCATTTTTTAAAATAATTTTTTTAACATTTTATTTGTAACATTTTATGCCTTTTTATACTTTTCATGCTATAACTTTTATGATATATTTTATAGTATTTTTTATACTTTTATATTTTATATATTTATATAATTAATGACACTTTGTGTGAAACATACAGCTCATATTTCACTCAAAAATCATAAGAAATGGTATTTTAAATATGGAAAATGAAGGCTGTGTTATAAGCACTAGACTTTCTTGCATTCTAACGTTATTTTCGCGAGGCTTCAGCGCAGTCTGTTGAATGAATCGAGCATGTTCTTCACATTTGGTGTGATTATTCTGTGCGTAATTATAGTTCTCTGCGTTCATGAGGTCAGAGGTCCATATGTTTCTAAAATTACAGACAAAGACAAATGAACAAAGCCTGAATGAAGCAGAAGCGAGTTGAACGGACGGCGAAGAGTCTGAGACCCGTCTCTGCTCTTCCGTGGCGTCAGGATTACGCGGTTCGTTTGAGGTGCAGTTTAATGGGCCAGCTGGGCCATGGAGGATTATGGGTATTTCTGGGGTGAAGAAGGGACGTCCATCTGCAGTCGCAGACACACATGAACATGAACTCTACGCCGCTGTCTGGCATAAACACACTCTGTGAATGAACAACTCCCTCAGCTGTCCTCGGCAACACTCATGTAATGACAGGATTCCTGTTATGTTGCTCATTGTTATTTTTGATTCATTTGGAAAGAATGGGAGAAAAACATTTACATTTATGCGTTTGACAGACACTTTTATTCAAAATAACTTACATTGCATTCATGATATACACACTCTCAGAAATAAAGGTACAACAGCTGTCACTGGGGCGGTGCCTTTTCAAAAGGGTCCATTTTGGTAACTTAAAGGCACATGTTAGTACTTAAAGTGTACATATTTGAACCTAATAGGTACAAAAGTGTACCTTTTGAAGAGGTACCGTCCCAGTGATGGCTTTTGTACCTTTATTTCTGAGAGTGCACATCATTAGTTAATACATTAATGCAAAAGTAAAGTGTTATTTTGGATGCTTTATTTATTTATGTTTATAGTATGTTTTTATACTTATTTTTAACGTTTATCTTATAACATTTTTTATAGTTGTTTTTTTTAATTATTATTATTATTATTATACCTTTTTATACTATTACTATTACTTTCCTAAGGTTTTATACTCTTTGACAAATTGCTTTTGTTCCTCTTTTGTAAGTCACTTTTGATAAAAGTGTCTGGTAAATGCTTGTTTCTAAATGTAATTTCTAAAGCATAAATGTTTTAAAAATGTTATTCTTTATAAAAATATATATTCTTATATATAGAGAGAGAGAGAGAGAGAGAGAGACGCTATTATTTATTTTATAGAGTTTTATAGTTCATTTTGAACTTTTACAATTTTCTTTAATTTAATTATTAATTATTTTTAATATTATATGACCTATTTTATTACATTTTAATAATATTTTATTTTTAATATTATATTACTTATTATTAATTGAATTTAATATAATGTTTTCCATGTTCTTGAGAGAGCTCACACACACTCATTGTGTGTTTCTTCATTAGTCTGTGTTTTTCTGGTCTGACTGATTCATGAGTGTCTGCAGTAAATATGAATGCTCATCTTTTATTCCTCATGCTGCGGTGTCTGTATTTCAGCTGCTGTCGCCGCAGGCGTGAGACTCTGTAGATGAGATGAGATCAGTTTCATGTCTTCATCAATACTCGTATCCGACCGACTGCAAACAACAAACTCACACACTATAATCTGATTTATTATTATTATGATTATTTGCACTTCGTGTGAAAAAGATGCTTTTGTTTTATAATAGAACATCTACATTTTTTGACTGATTTTTGTCTTTTTATAGAACTATTTGACAATTAAATATGTGATTTCTTTAAAAACAAATAGAAAGCAGTCTATATCTGGCAAAAATAACTGTATTGAACTTCTTGTCTTTTTTCAATTGTGCACTACACAAGCTAAACACTGTGATTAACATTTAAATAAATATAAACGTACTTTTGACAGACACTTTTATCCATATTACTTACATTTCATTCAAGCTGTGCATTTTTTTTATGTTCATGCATTTGCTAGGAATCAAACCTCTCTACTGTTTGATTTACAGGAATTATTTTATTTATTGTTTGATTTTAAGTTATAGAACAAAATCACAGTGGTGCTATATTTATTTCACTGCACAAAATGATGTAAAGCGGCACACAGGGCCGTCTGGAGGACTCTTGAGAGATGATTCACGTGAATCGGTGAGTCTTCCCAGCATTAGAGGAACATTCAGGAAAACATGTTGACATTCTCAGTTATTTCTGCTTTAAGGACACGAGTTGATAAAAACAGCAATGTAACATTTTGTCAAACTCTGGGAGGAAAAAAAATAAAAATACAGTTATTGCACATGGAAAATATTTTGAAAACTGTCACACAGCTAAAAACTATTTTTTACTCAGATTTTTGTCTTGTTTTTCAGTACAAATATATAAACATTAAATCAAGATGCATTTAATGGAGATGCACAATGACTTGAGTCTTGTTTTCTAAGAAATGCATAAAAAATAAGTGAGTTTCTGCTGAAAACAAGAAGAAGAAAAATCTGTCTGTTTGCCTTTTGAATTAGTTTGTCATTTTTCTGGCCCCGTTGGCAGACATTTGTTCTTGTTTTAAGCATAAACTCACTTCATTTTGATGCATTTTCCAGAAAACAGTATTATTATCTTAAAGCAATAGAAATGTGTCTGCATCAGTGTCTCAGCAGTGGATGCTCTGCAGTGAATGGGTGCCGTCAGAATGAGTCCAAACAGCTGATAAAAACATCACAATAATCCACAGCACTCCAGTCCATCAGTTAACATCTGGAGAAGACAAAAGCTGAAACAAATCCAGAATTAAGACGTTTATATAATTCATAATAACGCTTCCTCCTGTGAAAAAGAGTTCTGGTCTGAATCAGGAGAGAAATCTGCACAGATCAAGCACTGTTTACAAGTCAAAACAGCTCTAAACTAATATGTGGCTAGATTTTGTTGTGAGAGACGACAGGAAATGGACTTTTTCACTGGAGGAAGCGTTATTATGAATTATGAATGGATTAAACAGCTGATGTTTTGCAGTAATTCCGCTTTTATTCACATGAAATGTTCTGTCTGTTCTCCCAGAGCCGCCGGTTCCCATCGCTCCTCCTCAGCTCATGGCGGTCGGGGCCACATATCTCTGGATCCAGCTCAATGCGAACTCCATCAACGGAGACGGACCCATCATCAACCGCGAGGTGGAGTACCGCACCGTCTCCGGCACCATGTACGATCTGCAGCCCGTCGATAAAACCTCACACAAGATCGGCCATCTGGACCCCGACACCGAGTACGAGATCAGCGTGCTGCTGACGCGGCCCCTGGAGGGAGGAACCGGGGCCCCGGGGCCGCCGCTGAGGGCCCGCACCAAATGCGCAGGTAACCACCACCGTCTGATAAATGCTGTCATATTACAGAAGAATATTAAAGGGACAGTTCTGTCATCATTTATCATTTCCAAACCTGTATGAGTTTCTTTCATCTGTGGGGCATAAAAGAAGATATTTTGAAAAATATTGGAAACTGAACAGTTTCAGTTCCAATTGTATTTTAGTTCATGTAATGAAAATCAGTAGGAACCAAACCTGTTTGATTACCAACATTCTTCAAAATACAGGTTTGGAACGACATGAAGACGAGTAAATGATGATCATTTTTGGGTGAACTGTCCATTTAAGAACTGTTTTCATAGCCTGTATCTTGAATATGAGTGTGTATCTATCTATCTATCTATCTATCTATCTATCTATCTATCTATCTATCTATTCTATCTATTCTATCTATTCTATATATATATATATAATTGTCCATGAAGGCTGGAAGTGAAAACTACTTATATCTATCTATCTATAATATATAATTGTCCATGAAGGCTGGAAGTGAAAACTACTTATATTCAAATGTGCATATTTAAGCAGGTTTTCTTTTACAGATAAAATGGGCCAAAAAGAAAAGAGATTTAAGTCAGACTGAAAAGTCAAAAATTCTTAAATGCCCATAGTAAGTAAATACTTTATTTCTATAGCACCTTTCTAGAGCAAGCGTCACAATGCTTTACATCCAAGACAGAGAAAAACATACAACAATTACAAAAACAATTACAAACATACAAAAAAAATATATAATTAATTAAAAACCCAGACAATTTTTAAAAAGGCAAGTTTAAACAAGTGTTTAACTACTTTTTAAAAGTGTCCACAGAGTCCACAGATCTGAGATTTAAGGGAAGAGTATTCCACAGCTTGGGAGCAACTACCCCAAAGACACAGTCACCATTTGTCTTTAATCTGGAGCGAGGAACAACTAGTAGGATATGTTTGGAGGATCTCAGATTCTTGCTAAAATTATAAGGTTGCAATAGCTCGTTCATATAAAAAGGAGCTTGGCCTTTCAATGCTCTAAACACCAAGACAAGGATTTTTAAATTGAACTAAATTTGACTGGGAGGCAATGTAAGGTAATTAAAATTGTTGTAATGTGAGATCTCTTTGGTGACTTAGTTAAAAGCTTAGCAGCAGCATTTTTGAACCACTTGTAATCGTTTCAGGGATGAATTTCTCTGACACGTAAAAAGACGATTACAATAATCAAGGCGGGAGGAAATAAAAGCATGTATAATCAGCTCCATCTCCACTATTGACACAGATGGCCTCAATTTCACAATGTTTCTCAACTGATAAAAACTATTTCGAACCAAATTTTTATGGAGGGAAGGTTTAACAGAATGTCATAAGGGGCCAAGACTTGCCATCACCTTAAGGAGAAGATTAGCAGGAGCAGGGATAAGTACTTGTGCTTTTTTTTTGTTTTTTGTTTTTTCAGAATTTAACTGCAGGTAATTGTTTGCATCCAGACTTTTATAGTGTTTATACACTATAAAAGAAGAGATAATTTCGTAATCTCATGGGGCTTAAAAGAGATATAAAGTTGAATATCATCTGCATAGAAGTGATAGCATATACCTTGAAAAGTACTTATCGATTGCCCCAGAGGCAACAAATACAAAGCAAAAAGCAACGGGTCCAAAACAGAGCCCTGGGGAACCCCACAGGAGAGAGATGCTATTGATGAGGCATAATTTTGAACTCTAACTGAAAAATATATACAGTGGTGTGAAAAAGTTTTGGCCCCCTTCCTGATTTTTTTTTTTTTTTGCATGTTTGTCACACTTTAGTGTTTCAGATCATCAAACAAATTTAAATATTAATCAAAGATAACACAAGTAAACACAACATGCAGTTTTTAAATGAAGTTTTTTTTATTATGAAGGGAAAACAAAGTCCAAACCCACATGGCCCTGTGTGAAAAAGTGCTTTCCCCCTCCTATTAAATCATGAAAGAACTGTGATTAACCACATTATTTTAGAAAGCTGAGTTAAATTTCACTAGCCAAAGCCAGGCCTGATTACTGCCAGACCTGTTGAATCAAGAAATCACTTAATTAGAACCTGTCTGACAAAGTGAAGCATGTTTAAAGACCAACACATCATTCCCCGATCTTAAGAAATTCATAAACAGTTGAGATACAAAATAGTTTACATGTATCAGTCTGGAAAGGGTTATAAAGCCATTGCTTTGGGACTCCAGCAAACCATGGTCAGAGCCATTATCCAGAAATGGAGAAAACTTGGAACAGTGGTGAACCTTCCCAGGAGTGGCCGGCCTACCAAAATTACTCCAAGAGCACAAAGACGACTCATCCAGGAGATCATAAAATAACCCAGAACAACATCTAAAGAACTGCAGGCCTCACTTGCCTCAATTAAGGTCAGCGTTCATGATTCAACAATAAGAAAGAGACTGGGCAAAAACAGCATCCATGGGAGAGTTCCAAGGCAAAAGCCACTGCTGACCAAAAAAAACACAAAGTCTCGTCTCACATTTGCCAAAACATATCTTGATTATCCCCAAGACTTTTGGGCAAATATTCTGTGGACTGATGCGACAAAACTTGAACTTTTTGGAAGGTGTGTGTCCCGTTACATCTGGCGTAAAACCAACACAGCATTTCATAAAAAGAACATCATACCAACAGTCAAACATGTTGGTGGTAGTGTGATGGTCTGAGGCTGCTTTGCAGCTTCAGAACCTGGATGACTTGCCATAATTGATGAAACCATGAATTCTGCTCTCTATCAGAAAATCCTGAAGGAGAATGTCCGGCCATCAGTTTGTGACCTCAAGCTCAAGTGCACTTGGGTTATGCAGCAGGACAATGATTCTAAACACAGCAGCAAGTTCACCTCTGAATGTCTCAAGAAAAACAAAATGAAGGTTTTGGAGCGGCCAAATCAAAGTCTGGACTTAAATCCAATTGAAATGCTGTGGCATGACCTTAAACAGTCCATTCATGCTCGAAAACCCTCCAATGTGGCTGAATTAAAACAATTCTGCAAAGAAGAGTGGGCCAAAATTCCTCCACAGCGATGTGAAAGACTTATTGCCAGTTATCGCAAACGCTTGATTGCAGTTGTTGCTGCAAAGGGTGGCACAACCAGTTATTAGGTTTAGGGGGCAAGCACTTTTTCACACAGGGCCATGTGGGTTTGGATTTTGTTTTTCCTTCATAATAAAAAAACTTCATTTAAAAACTTTATGTTGTTTACTTGTGTTATCTTTGATTAATATTTTAATTAGTTTGATCTGAAACATTAAAGTGTGACAAACATTCAAAAAAATAAAAAATCAGGAAGGGGGCCAACACTTTTTCACACCACTGTATCTGCCAAGATCTATCTATCTACCATGAGACATATGTAAAACTATTTTTATGTATTATGTATGTTTTATGGTTTTTGTACTTTTATAATGTTTCATACAGTATGATTTATATATGTTTTTTATACTATATCTTTTGTGAGTTACTTAATATTTTATAACTCTGTAAACTTGCACGCACAAACACGGTGGAAAGATCACGGTTCTGAGCTACACCAGCAAAGATGCAGAAAAAAAACAAATTTAAATAAATAATAATTTAAAGAAAGAATCTAAAATAAACTTTTTAGTGTAGTGTAATATTTTATATATACAGGTGCTGGTCATATAATTAGAATATCATCAAAAAGTTGATTTATTTCACTAATTCCATTCAAAAAGTGAAACTTGTATATTATATTCATTCATACACACATACTGATATATTTCAAATGTTTATTTATTTTAATTTTGATGATTAGAGCTTACAGCTCATGAAAGTTAAAAATCAGTATCTCAAAATATTAGAATATTACTTAAGACCAATACAAAGAAAGGATTTTTAGAAATCCTTGGCCAACTGAAAAGTATGAAAATGAAAAGTATGAGCATGTACAGCACTCAATACTTAGTTGGGGCTCCTTTTGCCTGAATTACTGCAGCAATGCGGCGTGGCATGGAGTCGATCAGTCTGTGGCACTGCTCAGGTGTTATGAGAGCCCAGGTTGCTCTGATAGTGGCCTTCAGCTCTTCTGCATTGTTGGGTCTGGTGTCTCTCATCTTCCTCTTGACAATACCCCACAGATTCTCTATGAGGTTCAGGTCAGGCGAGTTTGCTGGCCAGTCAAGCACAGTAACACTATGGTCATTGAACCAGCTTTTGGTACCTTTGGCAGTGTGGGCAGGTGCCAAGTCCTGCTGGAAAATGAAATCAGCATCTCCATAAAGCTTGTCAACAGAAGGAAGCATGAAGTGCTCTAAAATTTCCTGGTAGATGGCTGCGTTGACTGTGGACTTCAGAAAACACAGTGGACCAACACCAGCAGATGACATGGCAGCCCAAATCATCATTGGCTGTGGAAACTTCACACTGGACTTCAAGCAACATGGATTCTGTGCCTCTCCACTCTTCCTTCAGACTCTGGGACCTTGATTTCCAAATGAAATGTAAAATTTACTTTCATCTGAAAAGAGGACTTTGGACCACTGAGCAACAGTCCAGTTCTTTTTCTCCACAGCCCAGGTAAGATGCTTCTGACGTTGTCTCTAGTTCAGAAGTGGCTTGGTAGCCCTTTTCCTGAAGACGTCTGAGCGTGGTGACTCTTGATGCACTGACTCCAGCTTCAGTTCTCTCCTTGTGAAGCTCTCACAAGTGTTTGAATCAGCTTTGCTTGACTGTATTCTCAAGCTTGCGGTCATCCCTGTTGCTTGTGCACCTTTTCCTACCCAAATTCTTCCTTCCAGTCAACTTTGTATTTAATATGCTTTGATACAGCACTCTGTAAACAGCCACATCTTTCAGTAATGACCTTCTGTGACTTACCCTCTTTGTGGAGGGTGTCAATGTTCGTCTTCTGGATCATTGCCAAGTCAGAAGTCGTCCCCATTATTGTGGTTTCAAAGAACAAGAGATACCCAGAATTTATAATGTAGGGATGGTCATTAATTCAAACTCAAATGTAAATAGAGATACTGATTTTTGACTTTCATGAGCTGTAAGCTCTAATCATCAAAATTAAAAGAAATAAACATTTGAAATATATCAGTCTGTGTGTAATGAATGAATATAATATACAAGTTTCACTTTTTGAATGGAATTAGTGAAATAAATCAACTTTTTGATGATATTCTAATTATATGACCAGCACCTGTATATTAGTGCTGTCAGTCAATTAAAAAATTAAATCGCGTTAATCACAGTCATGGACTGTAATTAATCATGATTAATCACACATTTAAAATACTAGGATTTACCTGTAAATGTGTTGAAATAAAGAAATGCATGATAAACTAGTTTAAGGAAACAGAACCTTTCACACTTCTGCCAGGTATGAGACATAATCCTTATTATTCTTTTATCATTATTCTTTTGTTTTTATTCAGCCATTATCAGCCTTTAAACTGGCAATAAAACGTTTACTAAGCCACATCGCTTCAATCCCAGTATACATTTACCCAACTATTATCAAAAGTATTTCTAAATAAATACAACAAAACATTTTCTTGCGACCTTACGTGAAGTATTATGACAAAATACATTATAAAGAAGAATTGGACCTGTTCTGCAGCTGCATTAGTGCTAATAGCATCATGCTTCATAAGACAGTTCATGAGATTAATAGTACACTTTTATTCAGAACTCACTTCAAACCACCATCGAGTGTTTGTAATAACCTTTTGCGATCACATGTGGAATTTGGTCGTTTACTGTTGTTAAAATATGCTATTTATAGCCTTTTATATCGCTGCACAAATTAGCATTTGAGATGTACACATTCCCTCAAGAAAATCGCATACAAATATCCTATCGTAATCGTGTGTTTATTATCTTATATAATCTATAGTGGCTGTTGTCAAGTTTATTTATGCTGTGTAAAAGCCTTAAAGTGTATGCTCTGCTGAAACTCACGTTGTTTGATGTTACGACCGCCTTTCCATTCTTAAGTTGCCAGGTATACATTCCAAGTATAATACACATTAGTTAAAGGATCTATTTTCATTTTATTTGTTTATATACACTTTGGGGCGGCTGCGGTACATTATAAAAGTATCCCAAAAAACTGCAACCAACGGCTCTGTAATTTTTTCCCCGACTGTATTTTCAAAATAGCCCACTTGTGCCGTTACCCTGGCAACACTGGTTTGCTGTACCCCCATCACACAATGATAGATGACCTTCCGCACTGCGATGACGGGCAAACCTTATCAAACAATTAATTTGCGGTAAAAAATATTAACGCATTAAAATGTTTAGATTAATCACATGCGTTAACGTGTTAGCGTTGACACCCCTAATATATAAATAAACATACATAACATATGTAACATAACATACATATACATATGTACACTACACTAAAAAGTTAATGTTTATAGTATATTTTAGATTCTTTATACTTCTTTCTTTAAATTATTTCTTTATTTAAATCTTTAAATCTTTGCTGGTGTAGCTCAGAACCGTGATCTTTCCATCTGAAGGCCTTCGGTGATGTTGAGTGTGTTTGAGTTCAGTGGAGATGAGCTGCGGCCCACGGTGGCATACTGTCCTACCTGACACGAGTGTGTGTGTGTGTGTGTAAGGGTTGAGGAACTGGAGGCTGTTTTTGGGTTCTGACCTCCCGCTGAAGGTCTCACTGTTTCTCATTTCTGCAGAGCTGATGGCGATGGATGAGTCTGAGTCTCTGGCCTTCACACCAGGCCTACAGGGGTCTCTGTGTGTGTGTGTGTGTGTGTGTGTGTGTGTGTGTGTGAGTGTGTGTGTTCATGATGTGCAGTTTAACTTTTGCATTTACTCTGTTTTGTGCTGCTGAAGCTTCATGAACTACAAGTGAGTCATAAAATAAAGTAGTTCAACTCTTTCCAAACATAAACCATAAAACATTAGCATTTAAAAAAAAAAAACTTTAACGGGTCGTAAACTGCATTTTCCCTATTTTATAATGTTTCCTAAGGTGCACTCATTAAAACTAAAATATTAATATGAACTCTAATAGTATCTCAGTGATACTACAGTAACACTGATCAATAGATGCCAATAAAGAAGCTTTCTTTTTAAGAGTGTAATCATGAAAAATGTTGAATACATCATCATATTTCAATCTACTCACATTGCATATGAGGTTTCCGCTGAGAATTTTAGATGTTGAGTGCATGTACAAATGCAATGATCTCTCCATCTTTCAGTAAAAATCTGTTTGCAAAGTCTTTTGATCTTCAGTGTTTCACTGAATGCTCAAATATGCCGGTTCCCTCTGAATCATTACACATCACTTGTTCACCTGCACTAACAGGCCGTTCATTAGTTGGTTAGTTGGTTTAGCCTAATGCCTAACAACCTTCTGTTTAGCTTCTTAATGACGGTTTGGGCCTGACAGCCATCAGTCGTGCTTTGCGCGTTTAACAAATGTGTTTCAGCAGCGGCAGATTGTGGAAACCAGTGTTTTTTTCTCCTGTCTTTGTTCTCTCTTTGCTGAGCTTAATGGAAGTCCAGCGACAAAGAAACACAGACGTACAGGGAAAAATGAGATGTACCCTTGAAAGTGAATTATTTTGTGGGAGGTATGCAGGCTTATCGTTTCTGTTCGTTATTGTTTCTTGAGCCGCACAAAGGCGTTCGTTTGAATGCAAAGCTTCCGTCTGATTGTGTGTTTTTCCTCATGAAGAGCTTTAATAAAAGCCGTGCTGACCGTCTTTACTTCAAACTAGTGAATAAATCTGCCTGTGCACAAGACACAATACAATCTCTGATAACCTTGAGAGCTGCTACAAAACTGAACATACTGCTATAGTCTGTGTGTGAGTGTGTGTGTGTGTGTTAGTATACATATATAGATATATAAAACTTTGCTACACTATCCAGGACTTGTCACAGCCCTTACATATTATTGCTCTTTTGTTGGTTTGATTTGCTTCTATTGTCCACATCTTCTATTGTAAGTCGCTTTGGATTGTTTGGCTTGACTAAATGAAAAAAATGTGTTTGTGTGTGTGTGTATAATATATATATATATATATATATATATATATATATATATATTATGTATATGTGTGTATATATATATATATATATAATGCATACACACACACACACATACACTTCCGCTCAAAAGTTTGGGATCAGTATGATTTTAATATTTTTTACTGGAGTCTCTCCTGCTCATCAAGGCTGTATTTATTTGATCAAAAATACAGAAAAAAAAAAAAAAACTATTATTGCAATTTCTAATATTGGTTTCCTATTTTAATATACTTTGATATGTTTTAATATAATTTATTTCTGTGACGCTGCGCTGAATTTTAATCAGCCATTACTGTTTCTAACATTGATTATAAATCAGCATATTAGAATGATTTCTGAAGATCATGTGACACTGAAGACTGGAGTAATGATGCTGAAAATTCAGCTGTGCATCACAGAAATAAATTATATTTTAAAGTATATCAAAATAGAAAATTGTTATTTTAAATTGCAATAATATTTCACAAAATTACAGTTTTTAAACAAAATAAGCATAACATTTATTTTATGTTTAAAAAAGAATGAAAATGAAAACAAAAGTCTCTAAAGCTACTTGTAAGTAAATTCTATTTCATGCTTTTCTCATGTAACACAATAATGGCTTTAAAATTGAATTGGTAATTTCTCTGCCAAATTTGATGTGGGATTAATAGGCCTTTGCAATTAATTAGATTAATTAATCACCACGTAGTTAATTCATTTAGATTAACATTTTTAATTGATTGACAGCCCTAGTACAGGTGCATCTCAATAAATTAGAATGTCTTGGAAAAGTTCATTTATTTCAGTAATTCAACTCAAATTGTGAAACTCGTTTATTAAATAAATTCAATGCACACAGACTGAAGTAGTTTAAGTCTTTGGTTCTTTTAATTGTGATGATTTTGGCTCACATTTAACAAAAACCCACCAATTCACTATCTTAACAAATTAGAATATGGTGACATGCCAATTAGCTAATCAACTCAAAACACCTGCAAAGGTTTCCTGAGCCTTCAAAATGGTCTCAGTTTGGTTCACTAGGCTACACAATCATGGGGAAGACTGCTGATCTGACAGTTGTCCAGAAGACAATCATTGACACCTTTCACAAGGAGGGTAAGCCACAAATATTCATTGCCAAAGAAGCTGACTGTTCACAGAGTGCTGTATCCAAGCATGTTAACAGAAAGTTGAAAAAGTGTGGAAGAAAAAGATGCACAACCAACCGAGAGAACCGCAGCCTTATGAGGATTGTCAAGAAAAATCATTTCAAGAATTTGGGTGAACTTCACAAGGAATGGACTGAGGCTGGGGTCAAGGCATCAAGAGCCACCACACACAGACGTGTCGAGGAATTTGGCTACATTTGCCGTATTCCTCTTGTTAAGCCACTCCTGAACCACAGACAACGTCAGAGGCGTCTTACCTGGGCTAAGGAGAAGAAGAACTGGACTGTTGCCCAGTGGTCCAAAGTCCTCTTTTCAGATGAGAGCAAGTTTTGTATTTCATTTGGAAACCAAGGTCCTAGAGTCTGGAGGAAGGGTGGAGAAGCTCATAGCCCAAGTTGCTTGAAGTCCAGTGTTAAGTTTCCACAGTCTGTGATGATTTGGGGTGCAGTGTCATCTGCTGGTGTTGGTCCATTGTGTCACTGCACCCGTTTACCAAGAAATTTTGGAGCACTTCATGCTTCCTTCTGCTGACCAGCTTTTTAAAGATGCTGATTTCATTTTCCAGCAGGATTTGGCACCTGCCCACACTGCCAAAAGCACCAAAAGTTGGTTAAATGACCATGGTGTTGGTGTGCTTGACTGGCCAGCAAACTCGCCAGACCTGAACCCCAGAGAGAATCTATGGGGTATTGTCAAGAGGAAAATGAGAAACAAGAGACTAAAAAATGCAGATGAGCTGAAGGCCACTGTCAAAGAAACCTGGGCTTCCATACCACCTCAGCAGTGCCACAAACTGATCACCTCCATGTCACGCCGAATTGAGGCAGTAATTAAAGCAAAAGGAGCCCCTACCAAGTATTGAGGACATATACAGTAAATGAACATACTTTCCAGAAGGCCAACAATTCACTAAAAATGTTTTTATTTTTTTTATTGGTCTTATGAAGTATTCTAATTTGTTGAGATTGGTGGGTTTTTGTTAAATGTGAGCCAAAATCATCACAATTAAAAGAAACAAAGACTTAAACTACTTCAGTCTGTGAGCATTGAATTTATTTAATACACGAGTTTCACAATTTGAGTTGAATTGCTGAAATAAATGAACTTTTCCACGACATTCTAATTTGAGATGCACCTGTATATATAAAGTCTTCATAATTTTTACATTTTCTTAATTATACGTATGTATTCTATAGCTTTCATAATGTTCTGTGCTGTTTTTTTTTTTTTTTTACTTTTTTTTTCTTTCTTTTTTTTTATAACTTTGCTAATGCTTTATGCTGTATTTGAAACTTTCAGATGTGATATTTTTGCAGTCGTCACGAGAGTCTGATAGAATAGAGATTTGTGTTGTGGAGGTGGTTTGGCCGCTGGAGTTCAGGGATTGTTGCGAGGGATGCACTGAACGCTCCAGTCTTTTGTCACGGGGAGAAAAGCGAGCGATTGCGTACGTTTGGAGAAAGAGTGGCTCATTGTGAGCATCTCAAGGACGATCCTGTGAGAGCTCGAGTTTATTTAGCGTCAGTCTGTTTCTGCTGTCTCTTCTCAAACTCCAGCTGTGAGCAGATGTTTCATGCAAACATCCAGGGCATGTTAAATACTTACTCCTGTCTTTCATCTTCCACTGAAGCATAATGACAGAAGTTCATGTTCTCGCTCTGACATGAGCGTTTGTGTGAGGAACATGCATTATTTGACATTAATCTTCATGTTAATTTAATGTTCAGTCATACCTGACGCCTCACATTAGAACCATTGAGGAAAAGCTTGGTGTGATGCATCATGGGTCGTGAGGTTTGTTCACAAAAAATGATTTTATGATCAATAAAAATGTACTTCCTTTCATTTATTTTTTCTCTCTCTTTTCTTTCTTCTTTACTCTATTTGTCTTTCATTTTTTACTGCATATTTTTTACTGCCAATTTTTATTTTATTTGATTATTATTCTTTTTCCTATTTTTTTTTTTCATTTGTGCTTTTTCTCTTTCTTATTTTACTCTTTCTTTCTTTGTTTCTTTTCATTTTTCTATTAATTATTTTTCTATTTTCTGTCTCTACTTTTAATATTTCATTTTTTTATTCTTTAGTTCTTTTAATTATTCGTATCTTTTTTTCTTGGTTTCTTTTCTTTTTTTCTATTAATTATTTCTCTATTTTCCATCTCTTCTTTCTTTCTTTCTTTCTTTCTTTCTTTCTTTCTTTCTTTCTTTCTTTCTTTCTTTCTTTCTTTCTCTTTCTTTCACTCTTATGTATGTATGTTTCTTTCTTTCTTGTGTTTTTCCCCCATCTCGTTTTTTTACTCTGTCGTTCTTCTTCTCGTCTGATGTCGTTCATCATCAGTAATGGCAGCTGAGTGGAAGCAGATGAGCTTGAGAGCTAATGAAGATAAATTCACTTCTGACTGTTTGTCTGCTTTTATTTTTTTAAGTTTGATTGTAAAGCGGTGAGAGGAATTAAATAAATAAGAAAGGAATCAGCTTCAGCACTTTGCAGGCTGTTTGTAAACTCATCTCTCTCCATATCCGTCAGTCATGATGTATGTTGTCAGATGAATCACGCAGAGAAAACATGTTTCATTAGACCCAAACCTTCAGCCCTGTTACACAGCAGACGGGAGAGTTCCTTCTGTCAGCATTTACTTTCACTCTTACTTCCTCAAAAGTTCACAATTCATTTGACTTTCAGAGAGTATCAGCGGGAATGTGGGTCTGAAGAGCTGAAATATAGTGCATGACTCATATGGGTGACTGGTATAATTCTTTATCATGCTTTATGATGGGTTTTGATGTGCTATACATTATGATGCATGATAATGCATTATAATGCTTTCTGGATTATGATGCATTATGCATTATTATGCGTTATGATGCATTATCTGTTATTCATTACTATGTGTTATGATGCTTTATGATGTGTTATGCATCATGATGTATAATGACGCTTTATGATGCACTATGCATTATGATACGTTATGAAATATAATGAAGCGTTATGCATTATGATGCTTTATGATGTGTTATGATGTGTCATGATGTGTTATGATGCTTTATGATGCACTATGCATCATGATACATTATGAAATATATTGATCTTCATTTTCACACTGACATTTTTAAGCCTCGTCGCAAATATATTAATCGCGGATCAAGACGGATTTATAATTATGATGACTCAAACTCCATAAAGTTCTTCTGGTCATCATCTTCGCGTTCGACAAGGAAATTGGAACGACCTGTGGATTACATTGTGCTAGCCCATTTAGGCAAGTCAACAATCGCTGAATCTACTATGAAAGTTTTTACGTTTGGATTACTTAACATTCGTTCAATCAACAACAAAGTGCCGTTGGTTTGGGATCTACTGAAGGACTGTAAGTTTGATTTTTTTTCTGTTTGACTGAGACATGGCAGCAACACAATGGCTTTTCTCAGCTGAATCAGTCCATTCATCCAGGTTTTGCTTATGCTTGTCAACCCCGAGTCTTGGGTCGAGGTGGTCGAGCAATGCTTTACAATAAGGAATGGAAGGTCTCTACTATAGCTATACCTTCTTATGCTTCTTTTGAATCCATGGTGCTACAAGTTAATGGACCGGTACCCACTATCATAACAACTGTTTACTGTCCACCTAAATCTAATACTAACTTTTTAACTGAACTTTCTGCTTTTTTTAACTTTTATTATGTTCTGTTTCTCCAAATGTGATTATGGTTGGTGATTTTAACATCCATGTTGATAAAGCTACTGCTACAGATACAAAAAAAACTTTCTATCATGTTTGGATAGCTTTGGACTGAAACATTTTATTGATTTTCTAACTCATTCAAAAGGTCACACACTTGATCTTATTTGTTGTACTGGAATAACACCTTTTAGTTGTAGTTCACGTGACCTGTCTATATCTGATCATAAACTCGTGTCTTTCAGTGCCAACTTAACTGTATCAAAAATTGCTCAAAGCCGTACTATCAAATTTCGCAATATTAAGAATATTGATTTGTCTTTGTTTTCCAATGAAGTTGATAACTTGTTGAGCACTGTTGGATTACTTAGCCTGGATGAGTTGACTGCTTATTACAACGACCAGTTGCAGAATGTTTTAGATGTTGTTACACCTGTTAGAACTCAGATTGTCTTATTTGCTCATTCTGCACCATGGTAACTCCTGAGTTATGTCTGTTAAAAGCTAAGGGGCGTCAACTTGAGCGTTTATATATGAGATCTGGTTTAATTGTACACAAGGAAATGTATGATCACCACATCTGAGATTACATAGATGCCCTTTGTACTGCTAAAACAAATTATTATGCCAATTTGATAAACTCTGGTGGCGGGAATACAAAAATATTGTTCTCTACAATACATAATATTTTGAGACCACTAGATGTTTTTTCATTACATTCGCATTCTAATACTTCATGTGATACTTTTATGACTTATTTTACAGATAAAATTGAAACTATTCATAAGAATTTAACTCACAATAATGGGGCATGTGATTCATTCTTCTCTCTTCACAATGTTTCCACTCTAACTGCATTCTCTAGTTATTATTTGCCTACGGCGAATGAAATAGCTGAATGTGTTCAAAAATTTAAATCTACTACCTGTCAGTTAGATCCTATTCCCACACATCTTGTCAAGTTTTGTCTACCTTCTTTATTACCATTGATAACTCAAATTATACATTCTTCTCTTATTACTGGTACTATTCCTTCATCCTTTAAAGTAGCAGCCATAACTCCCATACTTAAGAAACCTGGTGCGGATTGTAATAACCCAGAAAACTTTCGACCCATCCCTAATTTACCTTTTCTTTCTAAATTATTGGAAAAAATTGTTGCTCAGCAGGTACATACTCATTTAAAGGAGAATAACAATGTTCGAGCATTTTCAGTCTGCCTGTCGTCCATATCATAGCACGGAGACAGCACTTATTAAAGTCACAAATTATTTGTTAATGGCTGCTTTTCTGATCTTTTTCAAAGATTCTGGACTTTTATCAATACTCATTCATCTCGATTTAACTGCAGCTTTCGACACTATCTCACATAGCATTTTATTGGAGAGGTTGATTTCTATTGGAATCACTGGTATTCCCCTTGATTGGTTTAAATCATATTTATCTTGTCGGACTCAGTTCGTTCAAATAAAAAAAAAATGTAATCGCGGATATCTCCGATAACCATTGGTGTGCCTCAAGGCTCAGTCTTGGGCCCTCTTCTGTTCCTTGTTTATTTATTGCCTCTAGGACAGATTTTCTGTAAATTTAATATCAATTTTCACTGTTACGCAGATGACACCCAGCTCCATATGTTTTCGAAGCCTAATTTGGTATTGCCGTCATCCTCTCTTTTGCTTTGTCTTTCTGAAATTAAATCATGGTTTACATGCAATTTTCTCAAAGTTAATAGTGCGAAGACTGAATTTTTTTTAGTAGGTACTAAATCAAAACTGCATAACTGTGGAAGTTTTACACTTACTGTCGACAACTCTGTTATCTCTCCTTCTTCTCAGGTCAAGAGTCTGGGTGTCATCCTTGACAGCACTCTGTCTTTTGAGGCACATGTAAATAATATTACAAGGTCAGCATATTATTATCTGCGAAATATTAATCATCTTCGACCATCTCTTTCTGTTAATGGTACTGCTGTCCTCGTGCGTGCATTAGTTACGTCTCAAATTGACTACTGTAATTCTCTTCTCAGTGGTGTTTCACAGAAACTTATTAATAAACTTCAGATGGTTCAGAATTCAGCAGCTCAGATCATTACACGAACACCGTTGAATGAGCATATTACTCCAGTTTTAAGGCACATTCATTGGCTTCCAATTAGATATCGAATTCAATTTAAGATTTTACTTTTTACTTATAAGACTCTTCATAATCTAGCACCTTCATATCTGAGTGAACTTCTTCATGTGTATGTACCTACCCGATCCCTCAGGTCTTCTGCTTCTATGACTCTTGTTGTACCATCTGTACGTTTGACTACCATGGGAAGTAGAGCCTTTAGTTGTATTGCTCCGACGATTTGGAATACTTTGCCTCAAGACATACGTAATAGTTTGTCTTTCATAAGATCATAAGTAATTTTTCTTATGTTATTGGGTATTGATTTTTCGTATTATTGTTAATTTTGTTGTTGTTTTTTCCTTTGTTTAATCATGTATTTATTATTGTAAGGTGTCCTTGAGAGTCTTGAAAGGCACCCATAAATAAAATGAATTATTATTATTATTATTATTATTATGTGTTATGATGTATTATGATGCATCATGATGTATTATGCTTTATGTACTATGCATTGATACATTATTATGCGTCATGTGTTATATGTGTGATGCGATATGATGCATTATGTTATACCATTGTTGTTTCTTTTTTTTCTTTTTTTATACAAATTCTGTTTAGTTCAAATGCTACAATTCTAATCTGAAAGCGTCTGCTCCATACAGTCAAATCGTGAATAGCGTCAGGAAAAACAGACTATGGTGGAGGATTTGGTGTCAAAGCCAAAAGCAAAAGCACCTATTTTTATATTTAATATAAGTGAGTTTGTCTTTGTTTGTTTTATTGTTTTCATAAAAAAAATAATGAATCACAAACTGAGCATTGGTTTTAAAGTAAGGGGGAAATATTTCATGTTACAGCAGGTATGTATACAGAGCCTCTCACATGACATGCAGGAGGAAAAAACTTATATATAAATTTGTTTTTGAGGGGGCAAGGTGGATTGACGAGTTATGAAAATGCCCTTGTCTGTGTTCATTCCGTCTCGGATCGCACTCACAGAAAGCGCTTGAGAAACAGTGTCTCTTCCGTGGCTCGGTACGCTTTCAACTCGGTTTTTTTTTTTGTTGTCTCGAGCAAGAGACTGTATGACATTCACATTACATGATTTGACTGATTTTTATGTTGAAAGGGCGACAGCGCACCGCATTAAAATAAATCAACATTCATATTTTCATAACCGCTGGCCAAATGAAAAAAAAAAAAGAAACTAAAATGAAATCATCTTTGAGAGTAAGGGGGCCCCCTGGTGTTTCGGGGACCCTACGTAGCTTGCGTATATATATATATATATATATTTTTTTTTTTTATTTTTTTTTTTTTAATTAATAAAAAGTCATAGTAAAGACTCATATTGTTAGAAAAGATTTATATTTTGAACAAATGCTGCTTTTTTTAACTTTGTGTTCGTCAAAGAATCAAAGTAAAAAGTATCACATGTTCCAAAAAACAATATGAAGCAGCACAACAGTTTCAACGCTCATAATAAATCAGCATGTTAGAATGATTTCTGAAGGATCATGTGACACTGAAGACTGGAGTAATGATGCTGAAAATTCAGCACTGCATCACAGAAATAAATTCTATTTTAAAATATATTAAAATATGAAACCAAGATTAGAAATTGCAATAAGATTTCACAATATTGCTGTTTTTCTGTATTTTTGATCGAATAAATACAGCCTTGATGAGCAGAAGAGACTTCCTTAAAAAACATAAAAAATCTTACTGATCCCAAACTTTTCAGCGGCAGTGTACAGTATATATATATATTGCTCCCATGACTTAATTTTTTCCTTGTTTGAATTAAATTGTGGCCATAAATTAAGAATTAATTGCCCTGTTTTATTAAAACATAGCCACATTTGAATAGAAATCTCTTGTAACAGTATAAATGTCTCTACTATTTAATGCGTCCTTGATGAATAAAAGTAATCATTTCTTTCAGAAAACACTTTTGAATGATAGTGGTTGTGTAAGCTGGAAGTTGTTTTTGAGGGCAGTGAGCATTAGTTTTGACACTAAATAACTCCCAGTCTCTCTGATCTCCATCCCAAACACAGACTCCAGTTAAACACTGAGCATCGATCCTGCGCTCGGTTGCCAGGTAACACCATCGCTCTAGTGATTGGGTTCATGGGGTGCGACCTGTTTCCCTTCATGTTAAAGCGTGACCCCGTGACCTCCTGATCTTCTCAAGCAGATCGACACATCAGTCTAACAAATCAGATCGAGCCCGACAGGTCACACCGCTGATCTCATTAAAACGCCTGCTAGAAGAGCTGCGTTTCATTAACTAGTGTGAGGAGCGATTCGCTCCGTCCGTCAATACAGCCATCAGACCGTCAGTGACTGAGATGGAGAGAGACACGAGACAGAACGAAGAAGAAATCACCTTCAGACTGAGCGGATCACATTATCAGTGACAGTGTGAAAACTCAACTACACTCTCACTGTAATAAGTGTGATCGGAGCAAGTGAAGATGCAAATGATAAAGCCATATCTGAGCCAAAAATCACACCAATCAGACAAACTGACCTCTGACCTCAGCAGACTTGAGCTGAGAATGATTCACACGAAAACAAAACTCATTGTTTACTCTTTTCAGTGCAATGAAAGCAGACTCCAAATAGGGTTCCCTCAGTGAGGAAGTTAATACATAAACCCATTAAAATAAACGTGACAGCATCGATATTACCGATTACGCCGCACATTTTACAAGATATTTCTCAGTGATGCTCAGGATTTGTAGCACTTACTTTGATCTTTAACATTGGATCCTTCCCTTTCTTTGAACAAAACCAATGCTGGTTGATTCATTATTATTCTTACAGCAAGAAAACTGTACAGTGACAAACTTATATTAAACAGAGAACTTTTATTAATGAATGCGTTACAATGCTTTATGATGCATTATGCTGTTTTATGATGCTTTGTTGTGTTCTGATACTTTATGATTCTTTGTTGCATTGTTGCATTACAATGCATTACAATGCTTTATGATGTTTTTGTTGCGTTACAATACATTACCATTCTTTATGATGCTGTGTTGCATTACGCTGTGTTATGATGCTTTATTGCATTACGATGTGTTACGATGCTTTATGATGTTGCATTATGGTGCTTTATTGCGTTATGATGCATTATGATGCGTTACGATGTGTTTCGATGTTTTGTTGCATTACAACACAATACGGTGCTTTATGTTGCGTTACAATGCTTGATGCTGCATTATAGTGTTACAATGCTTTGTTGCGTTAAAAAGTGTTACAGTGCTTTATGATGCTTTATGTTGGGTTATGATGCATGACCAATGCTTGAAAATTATTTTTCTGCTTATGACAATAAAATAGTACTGTGACAAACTTGCTTATATTAAACAGAGAGCTTTTATTAAGGAAAGCATGATTGGTGACACATGGAGCTGCACATGACATGCCAGCAAAAATATATTTATTGTGGCCACAAATTAAGAATTTATTCATATAACTTAATTGGTACCCTCAATTTATTTAATCATGGCCATGTTGAATTAATGCATTCCCTCAATTTGATTTAATTAAGGTGAGGGAAAGAATTGCAGCAAATCAGTATATTAGAATGATTTCTGAAGATCATGTGACTCTGAAGACTGCAGTAATGATGCTGAAAATTCAGCTGCGCATCACAGAAATCAAATACAGTTTAACAGATGTTCAAATAGAAATCGGTTATTTTAAATAGTAATAATTTTTCACAATATTACTGTCTTTACTATATCTCTAATCAAATAAATGCAGCCTTGGTGAGCAGAAGAGACTTCTTTTGAAAACATTAAAAAACCGTACCGACCCAAACTTCTGAGCAGTAGTTTGGATGTGTACATATAATTTTATACTTTCTAGCTCTAAACGGTCATTTCTAATGTAATATAAACACCCACACACTTCTCTCATCGTCTGGTCTGGTGTGGTGAAATCATGTCATCTATTTGCATGATAAAGGTGATGTGAATGAGCCATTAGGATGAACAGGAGCCAATAATGTGCTGATAATTTAGAAAACATTATTTAAATGTCAAGCTGTAATGATAAAGAGCCACTAATAGTTCCATCTAAATGTCACACTGAAATTATTCAATTAGCCGCTGGTGAGAGAGGCCGAGTGTCATTTGGCCGTCATGTGCTCATTGCGTTTGCTCGGTCACAGCTCACGTTTACAGTTTAACACACTAGAAGCAGGTTTGAGCTTTATATCTCTGTTACTGTACTGACATTTACAGTATTTGAGAAGCAGGGTTACTAAGGTTTGTTTTCTTGCTCAGTTTTTGTTTTTTATTTTCCAGAACATTTTACAGCAGGTGCAGTTTTTCCTCACTCCACTGACAAGTAGCTGTTTCTTCTTTGTTTGTTTGTTTTTTTACAGCTAAATTGTTTGATTTAGGAAATAAATAAGAAAAATAAGAAATATAAAAAAATATATATACAATTTGCCAGTGAGTTGATGGCCATTTTTACAGTTGTTTTGTTTGTTGAGTGAGTCTGTGTGTGTTTTTATGGTTGTGTGTGGCACGTTTTTTTCTGTATTGAAGCAGAAATTGGCCTGATTCAGTCATTGCTGAGGTGTTTCTCCGTGACTGATGTTGTTGAACATGCTGATAATGTCTCTGTCTCTCTGGACTATTCACCAACATTAGGTTCGGGTGGCATTCATTGATTTCTGTGTGTGTGTGTGTGTGTGTGTGCGAGAGGATTTTCCCGTCCCGCTCGGACTCGTCCCCATCACTGTGCGTCGCTGATAGTTACGCAAATAGAGGGATTTTAAAGCTCTATTTTCTGCATGACACTCTTTAAACGGCAGCAAATGCATGTGAAGGAGCCTTCAGACGTCCATCAGCTCTCGTTCACTTCATTTCAGTCTGTTTTCATCCTTCAGTATTAAAACGTTTTGGAGTTATTTAAAGGAATAGTTCACCCAAAAATTTAAATGTGCTTTAAGTTAACTCATCCTCGAATCATCTGAGATCAGGATGAGTTTGTTTCTTCATCAGGTTTGTAGAAATGTGTGTCTGCATCAGTGTCTCAGCAATGGATGCTCTGCAGTGAATGGGTGCCGTCAGAATGAGAGTCCAAACAGCTGATAAAAACATCACAATAATCCACAGCACTCCAGTCCATCAGTTAACATTAGTTTAGAGCTGTTTTGTCTTGTAAACGCTGCTTGATCTGTGCAGATTTCTCTCCTGATTCAGACCAGAACAGTTTTTCACTGGACGAAGCGTTATTATGGATTATGGACTCATGTTTTAGTTTAAAACGTCTTAATGCTGGATTAGTTTCAGCTTTTGTCTTCTCCAGATGTTAACTGATGGACTGGAGTGCTGTGGATTATTGTGATGTTTTTATCAGACTCTCATTCTGACGGCACCCATTCACTGCAGAGCATCCATCGCTGAGACACTGATGCAGAGACACATTTCTACAAACCTGATGAAGAAACAAACTCATCCTGATCCCGGATGATCTGAGGATGAACACATTTTCATGTTTAACTAAAGTATTCATTTAATACAAAGTAAATACAAAATAAATGTGAAGTAAACCAAAAAAAAAAAAGGGATTGCATAGTTTATTTTTCAGTCAGTTCCATATTTTTATTGTTTGTTTGTTTGTTTTTAGCTAGATTGTCAGTTACTTTACAGACTGTGTTTTGAAAGTGATTCAGAAGACTTTTAAAGAATATTGATGATCGTGTAGCTGTTGGAGTCTGAATCGTCTCGCACTCGGCTCGTGTGTTCTCGTCTCCTCCTCATTCTTAAGTGGTTTTCACATCAATAGGGAGGAAATGTCTGGAAATAAGAGCACTTGAATAATGGCGCACTAGAGCTCACGGGTCACATTTCAGACGCTTTCTTAAATAATCTCACAAATCGTTCTGTGTATACAGCCAATTGTCCAAAAAAAATCAATAGCTTTTAAAGCTGAGCTTGATTCACACGCTGTTCCTGCCTTTTTCCTTTTGTAAAGCACAAAAATCAATGTCATATTTTTTTTAAATCATTTGCTGAACTTGGAAAATTGTGAAAAGGATAAATGTGGCCGTGTTGGTTTCATATCGACCTTAGAGTATTCACTCAGAGAGTTCACTCCGTCTTTTTACCCATCACTCGTTCTCTACAGCGTACGTGAGCGTGCATTCATAAACACACACACACACACGTCTGGTTTGCTATCCTTGTGGGGACTCTCCATAGGCGTAATGGTTTTTATACTGTACTTACTGTATGTGCTATTGTCCTACACCAACCCTACACCTAAACCTACCCCTTACAGGAGACTACAGGCATTTTTAGATTTTCAAAAAAACATAATTTAGTATGTTTTTTTTAAGCCTTTTGAATTACGGGGACATAGGCAGTGTCCTCATAAACCACCTTCAAATTGTAATACCTCTGACATACCCATGTTATTATACACATTAAACCACAAAAACCAGTACGCACACACGCACACACACACACACACTCATCTGAACTCCAGAAGCACGCACGCACGCAGGCACGCACACACACACTGAAAATGTATATATATAATGTTTATGCATGTTAATGCATAATGTAGAGGCAAAGAACCACCCGACATGAAGCAGAGAGCCGTGCATTATACCTTACATACTTTTTATACTGATTATACCCTGATTATACCATGTATGATTGTGTATGTGACAAATAATAAAGAACCTTGAACCTTGAACCTTTACTAACTCTAAAGCTGAATATATATGAATATAAAGTGAATATTGGTGATATTACGCATCCGTTCACGCAGTCCATCAGTGTTCTTCAGCATGTTGATGTGTGTGATTTGTCAGAATAAGACGGACTGATTCTTGAACCTGCTTGTTCAGCTGTTTCTCGTGCGCCTGACCTTTCCAAATGTCATTTTTCTGCTTTGCTTATTGGTGTTGTGAATAAATGATGAAATGCATCCGAGACGCTAAACTCTATTCAGAGCGTTTCCGTCACGTTTTCTCCGTCTTTGCGGTTTGTCCTCTGTAATGCGTGCATGTGTTCTGTTTTTATCTGCGTCTTGAAGTCTGACTTCCTTCCATTTGCATTTAATCATTTAGCGAGCGTTCGGCTGTCAGGTCTGAGCAGTCAAGGACGAGCTTTACAGAGGAACATGCAAACATCTGAGACGACCTTTCATTCTTCTGAAACATTCAGAGTGTCTGTCATTGAGGCTGGGCGTTTACTGTGGTAAAATCACGGTAAACAGTGACTTACTGATGTTATGAAACAGCAGCAACATTCAGGTGAATTAATGAAGACGATGTTTGATGAATAGCAGCATTTATTAATCTGGTAACACTTGAAGCCTTTATATTTAATGCATTATAAAAGTATTTTAATGCATTCGTTAATGCACCTTATAATACATTCAGTGACCCCATGAATAATTGTTGTTATAATGTATTATAAGACTCATCTATTCATTATTACATCTTCAGAATGTGCAATGCATTAAAACACATGGCAAGCAACCAGATTGAACCGTTTTAGGAATCTGCAAATATTATAATGCATTTTAACTTTGGTTACAATTATTTATGAAAAGATATAATGCTTTATAACATACATTTAAGAATAATGCATAACTTATACTTAATGCATTATACTTGTACGTAAAGGCTTGAAGTAAAGTGTTAATTATACAATCAGAATGACCTGTTCGTCCTGGATCATGAACAACTAATACTGCAAAGATCTTCAGAGAAGATCTTCCTGCTGCATGTAAAAGTGTTGAATTTAGAGTCTGAATGTGTTTTATAGCCTGGCGTCTGTTAAACTCCTCTGGCCTTGAGACAAACAGCTTATTAATGACTGTGTTGTTGATATCGTCGCGTCTCGTCTGTCTAGACTGTGTGTTTGCTTTGCTCAAATAGTGTTGGTCTTTGACGGTCATTTCACATATTTTGACTTCAGATGTGAGGAGAAGTAAAACATGTTTAGACTCATTGAACGGTTTGTGAAAGCTGATTCTTCAGAAAGATGATTTTGCTGGTTTAAAGATGGTTTAAGCTATGAACACCAAAAGTTTTTCCCAAATCTTGCGGGCCTAAAAGGATTTCACACTTAAAAAACACATCTCCAGAACAAAAATAGCCTTTTCAGCTGTTTTATTTATTTATTTATTTATTTGCAGATGAACAAAACATGAAATATAGCTTCAAATCATCTGGTGAAATTTCCTGTATTTTTTTATGTCGTAGAAAAACAAACCAAACTACTATAATACATACATACATACACACACACACACACACACACACACACACACACACGTGTGTGTGTGTGTGTGTGTCTCCAGAGTGGAAAAGGGAAATTGAGCGCTGTCTGGATCTAATAGGTGGGAAAATGTTAAGTTCCAGAGAAATGGACTTCAGATTTAAGCGAGAATGGAAATTGATCCTATTAGTGTGTGTTGAGGCCTTTAACTCCATCCAGAGACAGACGGAGAAAGATCTTCTGATTTCATTCACTGCTGCCCTTCAGAAGCGACTGAAGATTTGCATGTTTTCCAAAAGATAAAATGACAATTTACCTCCATCATCCTGTTTCCAGAAGCTACCATTCTCTTGCTGCTTCATGTTTAGATCATCAACACAGTTTGATCAATATTAGTATAAAATATAGGCCTATATCATGTTTCAGTTGATAAAAAACGTGGACAGTATTAACTAACAAAAACAAGCAATTTTTAAGTTTGTTAGTTATTTTGCAGATTCTACGTGTACTGTACATTTACTGTATGCATTCAGCAGACTCTTTCATCCAATGCAACGCTCAGAAGAGGAACAGAAGTGGTTGTTTGACTCTGTGTGACAGCGATGTGTGTTTGATATGCATTGAGCAGAAGTTGATCAGATGTCTCTGGACTGTGCTGTGATGCTCGTCTGTATTAGATGGAGTCTGAGACTCTTTCATCTGCTCTGATTGCTGCTTTGATCCTGGAGTGGCTCATAGGAGCCGCTCTCGTGTTTCCAGACCCGCAGAAACAGGATCAGGGCTCTGATTCCAGTCCATGAGCCACGCAATCAGAAACCAGCTTGAGTGTCTGTTTAAAGGCACAGTTCATCCAGTCTTCATTTACTCCCCTCACGTCACTCCAAACCTCTGTGACTGACTTTGTGCACAAACAATCTTCACACGGCTCTTACAACAGAGAATAAAAACAACACAATAAAGATGCATAACTACATCTGCTCTTCTAACATTCATTATTTGACTTCAGATGGATTTGGAACATAAAGCACAAATCATATGAATTAATATGGAAGCACGATTGCACCACAGAATGAAACAATATAAACGGTAACTGGGATGAGATATCAACACGGAATTCAGATTTTTTTTCTTCTTCTCATAATTCCAGGTTTATATCTCACAGTTATGCCTTTTTTCTGCAGTTTTTACATTTTGCAATTCTGCTTTTTGTTTCCACCATGGAGTAAATGAGAAAAAAATTAGATATAAACATTATATTTTCAAATTGTGAGAGATAAACTCAGAATTGCTAGAACAAAGTCAAATTTAGACGCATTCAATAATATAAATGTAATATAAATGGACAAAAAAAAAAAAAAAAAAAGTTATGATTTAATTGTGTTTTTGTCCTTTTTTTGGATCTTCACAGTTGTGATTGCTATGAACTGCTGTATTGTTGCATCATCTTGTGTTTCACAGTCAAATAATGTAATAAATCAAATAATATATCGTTTGGAATGGCATGAGGTTGAATAAATAATGACAATGTTTAGTTTTGGTTTATGTAAATATAATATGAATATCCAGTACATGAAGTGTTTAGGGCAGATATGACGTGGTTTCAGATGTTGTTGGGAAGGTTGTGTGTTGTGTGTCGGAGAATGTTTCTGGCCTTGAAGCGTTTCTTACAAAGTATTGTGTGTTTTTGACATTCTGCTGGCGTGAATACTTGGTGTTTTTCATTGCATCATTATGATGTTATCAGTGTTGGGGGTAACGCATTACAAGTAACGCAAGTAAAGTAATCACATTACCTTTTTCAAGTAACTAGTAAAGTAATGCATTGCTTTTTAATTCAGAAGGAAATATCTGAGTTACTTTTTCAAATAGTTACTGTGTTTCTCATGTATTGACTGACAGCTCTGGTGAAATCAGGAGTAAGTGCAGAGCGTTGTGTGTGAACGTGATCTTACTGTAGTTCTACACTAAATATCAACATGTGTTTACTCATCTCACCTGCACAAAAACACATTCAGTGTTCCTCAAAATCAATAAAAACGGCGAAATGCAAACTCAGAATATTATGCAAACCTGCAATAATTAAATATGTTAAATAAGTATTTAATTCCATTTTATTAACTGATGTCTTTGCTGCTGTCCTTCGATGATCCAATTCAACCAAACTAATAATCAAAAATGACACGTTTGTGTTTTATTTTAGTTATTGCTGAATAGTGTTGAACTTTCTTCTCCTGCGTCATATTCTTCATGTGATTAGTTTGAGCGGCGCCCTCTACTGTACAGACGTGAATCTACATTTGCTTCAGTCTGAGGCGGATTCACTTCACTTTTGGTGTGAAAGGGCTTTTACATTTGTAAAAGAATAACTTTTTTTTATTTTTATTAAAAACAAACAAGCAAGCCCTGCCCAGATTTAAAAAGTAACTCAAAAGTAACGCATTGCTTTCCATAAAAAGTAACTAAGTAACATAATTAGTTACTTTTTTAGGAAGTAACGCAATATTGTAATGCATTACTTTTAAAAGTAACTTCACTGGGTGTTGTCGTCTCTCTCAGAGCCCATGCACGGCCCGCGGCAGCTGAAGGTGGTGGACATCAAGGCTCGTCAGGTGACGCTTCGCTGGGAGCCGCTGGGCTACAATGTGACCCGCTGCCACAACTACAGCCTGACGGTTCAGTACCGCGCCAGAGGAGGAGGCAAAGAGGAGAACAGGGAGGAGGCGTCACACAGCAGCCAGCACACCATCCACAACCTCACGCCCTTCACCAACCTCAGCGTCCGCATGCTGCTGCGCAACCGCGAGGGAGTCAAAGAGAGCCCCGAGATCCACATCCAGACCGATGAAGATGGTGAGAGAGAGAGAGTTAAAATATGAACTAAATCAAGAAGTATATATGTGGTGGCCAAAATGATTAGAACACTAGTATTTTCAGCAGCTAAAAATGGTTTTAAGTCAGTTATTTCTATCATGTGTCAGGAGGAAATATCAGTTTACATTTCCAAACACTCATTTTGCCGTTAATTGTAATAATCCAGTGAGATTTTTGAGATGTGATCTGATCATCATCAGTCTGTCTGGAGTGACATGAAGAAACAGAGCAAACTGAGACTAAATCCAGAAGAACTGTGTCTCCAAGACGCTTCAAGAAACCTCCTGCAAAGCTACAGTGCTGTTAAACGTTTTAGGCACTTGTGTAAAAATGCTGTGAAATGAGGATGCTGTCAAAAATAATGCCATAAATATATTTTCTTTATCAATTAACTTCTATTAACTAAATTTTGCCCTCTGTGCACTTGTGCGTAGTTTTTCAGGTAGCTTTGCAGGTAGGTTTCTTGAAGCATCTTGGAGATTATATATTTATATATCTATACATTTATATATAAATTATATATATATATATATATATATATATATATATATATATATATATATATATATATATATATATATATATATATATATATATATATATATATATATATATATATATATATATATATATGAACATTTTGTTACTTAAAATAAAATAAAATCTACTTTTAATTTCAGCTAGTTCAACATTTTCCATTTTATTTTCTTAGTTTAAGTTGATTTACTAAAATAACAAACTAAAACTGTAAAATTAATAAACTATATATATATATGTAAGAAGACAAATATATGTAACAAAATGTTTTAATTAAAATGGAAAGTATAACTTCTGATTAAAAATGAAATGCAATGAATAAAAACCATATAGAAATACAAATCTACTAAAAATGACAAAAACACAATAAAGGTCAAAGTTAAAACAGAAAATATCATTTTTAATTTAAAAAGTGTAAATTATTTATAAATGAATTCTTAAATAATTGTATTTATTTACCTATATATATATATATATATATATATACACACACACAGTCATGGCCAAAAATATCGGCACCCTTGGTAAATATGATCAAAGAAGGCTGTGGAAATTAATCTGCATTGTTAATCCGTTTGATCTTTTATTTAAAAAAATAACAAAAATCTAACCTTTCATTGGATAATAAGAATTTAAAATGGGGGGAAATATCATTATGAAATAAATGTTTTTCTCTAATACACAATTAACGGCACCCTTTTATTCAATACTTTTTGAAACCTCCATTTGCCAGTTTAACAGCTCTAAATGTTCTCCTATAATGCCTGATGAGGTTAGAGACACCTGACAAGAGATCAGAGACCAGTCCTTCATCCAGAATCACTCCAGACCCTTTAGATTCACAGCTTCTTCTCTTCAGGTCACTCATGTTCTGCAGGGTTCAGGTCAGAGGACTGGAACGGCCAGCAGAAGCTTGGTTTTGTGCTCAGTGACCCATGTTTGTGTTGTTTTTGAGGTTTGTGTTTGGATTATTGTACGGTTGGAAGATCCAAACATGGCCCATTATAAGATTTCTAACAGAGTCAGTCACTTATTGATTTTTTATCTGTTGGTATTTGATAGAATCCATGATGCCATGCGTCTAAACAAGATGTCCAGGACCTCCAGCAGAAATATAGGCCACAACATCTAAAATACAGCAGTATATTTCACTGTACACATGGGGTACTTTTTAAACCCATCTCGAGTGTTTGCTGCTAAAAAGCTGATTGTTTAGTTTGATCTGAGCATAGAAGCCAGTCCCATCTGAAGTTCCAGTCGTGTCTGATAACTGAATATGCTGGAGTGTGTTTTTGGATGAGCGAGGAGAATTGTTCTTGAAACCCTCCCAAACAACATGTGCTGATGTAGCCGCTGTTTGACCATTTTTTTTTTTTTTTCTGACCCCGAGACTCAACTATTTTCTGCATTTCTCCAGCTGTGGTCCTCGGAGAGTCTTTAGCCACTCAAACTCTCCTCCTCAGCGTGCATTAGGACGATATAGACACACGTCTTCTTCCAGGCAGTTTCATAACATCTTCTGTTGATTGGAAATTCTTAATTATTGCCCTGATGGTGGAGATGGGAATTTTCACATCAGAAAATGCTGCACATCAGAAATACATTCTTTGGTTTTTCTCGTTGTGATGATGATTAAGGAAATTTGGGCTTTGTTTTCCCTCCTATTTATATTTCTGTGAAACAGGAAGCCATGGCTGGATAATTTCATGTTCATAATCACCCTGGAGTGCTCAAAATTGTGAATATGAATGGGAATATACTTCAGAGATATTTTACTCATAAGAATTTCTAAGGGTGCCAATAATTGTGTCCAACGTGTATTTGAGAAAAAACATTTATTTCATAATATAAATATTTCCCCCCATTTTAAATTCTTATTATCCAAAGAAAGGTTAGATTTTTGTAAAAAAAAAAAAGGATTAACAATGCAGATTAATTTTCACAGCCTTCTTTGATCATATTTACCAAGGGTGCCGATATATATTCTTTTTATAATAAATTGTATAATTATTATTTTGTATTTTTTTTGTAAATTATATTTTTGTATCATCTTAGATTTATCTATTTTTATCAACTTTCTGTTCTCTAGTTCTTCAGATAAGCATCTGTGTCCCATAAACCACTGATCTGAAGACCTTCTGAAACATCAGGATTTTATTTTATTGAATTTATTAATCACAAAGAACCATAAAGCACCTCAATAACCTGAAACAGACAGGAAAGCTTCTTGATCAGAAGAGGCTTCTTTGTCTAACCCTAAGAACGGTTAAATTGATCAGACGAGCGCTGGATTATGTCTGAGAGCACATTACATCAGTGAATGAGCTGCTGGATCGCACTCATCTTATTCCACATACTCCTTCTTCCAGTGCGGTGAAGCGCTGACATTTAGCTTGAATGTCTAATTACGTCCCCCATTAGCAGAGCTCTTCTGATGGAATAAACATGATTTTTTTTGTTTCCAGAGATCGGCAACCTTTATAAATAATTAGACACCTGGGCCGCGTCTCGACTGGATGTTAAACACACACGCGCTCTTTTGTTCTACTCAGAGTCGCGTCAAGTGAATAACACTCCTGCGAGAGGATGAAACCATAAACAAATCAGAAATAATCTCTGGTGCTCACAGATGTGTTTGGAGGAGAACGTGAGCGTCTGAGGGGATTGTGTGCGTTTCTGTGGATTTATGCATTCAAAACCATCATTTGTTCTCAGTTTAGTAATAAAACACCTTCACTTATTAATACCAGTTTTCAGTATGAACCGCTCACTTCTTAGCTACCAAAAATTAATTTAACGTTTGTTAAATCTAACAAAACAAACCAGCTACGGAGGATGTCGTATGCATATGAAGAGCTGCTGCTGTTGATGTGTTTTGATGGTTTGTGATGTCACTTCCTGTCAGTGCCGGGGGAAGTTCCTCTGGATTCGATCCAGGCCAGTGTTTACGAGGATAAGATCCTGCTGAAGTGGAGAGAACCGGCGCAGACCTTCGGCATCATCACTCAGTATGAGGTGAACACACACACACACACAGCCAGCCTAGCAACCACCTAGCAACCCCCTAGTAACCACACATATGCCCTACTAACCACCCAGAACACTCTAGCAAAAAATCTATCAACCTCCTAGTCACAAACAACACAAAGCCCTAGCAACCCTCTAGTAACCACACAAATACCCTAGCAACCTCCTAGTAACCACCCAGAACACTCTAGCAAAAAATCTATCAACCTCCTAGTAACAAACTAGTGCGTGTGTGTGTGTGTGTGTGTCTGTGTCTGTGTGTCTGTGTGTGTGAGTGTAAGAGAATGTGTGTGTGTGTGTGTGCAGTCAGACGGGACTAACCGTAGACTCGATTGTCCATGAGCTCGCAGTGATGTCCTGCCTTTGATTTGACAGTATCAAAGCGCTGAAGCTGAGACTCTCTGACGGCCGTGATATCAAAAGGACAGTTTGGGCTTTTTTCCTCTTATCAAGGGAACCCTGATCTTTCCTCTACTTCCTCTCTCTCTCTCTGATTCCAGACATTCTGTTCCCCTTGTAAATTTCCAGTGAGATTTCCCGTCCTCAAATTCCCTGTTCCTGACCGATCCACTGCAGGAACGTTGTTTGCGCCGGATGACGTCAGTCGGATGTTCACACATCCCCGCTTTCTCATTTCAGAGTGGGAATAATTTAAATCTAATAGCAGTGTGAGGTTATGAGAAACAGAAGCTCGTGATAGAAAATCTCAATATCAAAGGTCGCAAATCAAAGTGTTTCGAGTACGACGCTTCATTAATGCAGCGTAATGAACAAACCCCTCCAAATATGAGGAGAAAACACTTTCCCTTTCAGATTCCTGCCCTGGTCTGTCAGAAGCGTGGACGTTATTATTGATTTCTTTATTTATTTATGGCAGGCTGATAATTGAAAAGGGCCTTGAAGCATTTCAGATATAATAGAGTCTAATTTTGTGGAACTCAAAGCACTTCTTGAATCATTTGTTTGGCGAAACTGAAATTAATTTGTGTGATTCTAACATGAACGCTGATGTTTGTGTTGTTCTCATTCCCCCAGATCTCGTATAAAGCCGTCAGCTCCTTCGACCCGGTGCTGGATCTCTCTAACCAGAGCGGGAAAGTGGTTAAACTGGGGAATGAAACCAGCCACGTGTTTCTGGGTCTCTACCCCGGCTCCACGTACTCCTTCACCATCAGAGCCAGCACCGCCAAGGGCTTCGGACCCCCCGCCATCACCCAGGCCACCACCAAGATCTCAGGTGTGTGTCTGCAGCAGATGCTTTAATCTGGAACAGCATAGAAGATTATGCAGTAACTCAATGGACATGCAGATGGCCCTGGCAACCACCTGGCAACCTCCTAGTAACTGCCCAGAACACCCTAGGAACAACCTAATAGCCCTAGCAACACCTTAGTTACCACCCAGAACACTATAGCCCAGCAAATACTTAGGAATGTCTTAGTGATCACATAAAATACCCTAGCAACCACCTGACAACCTCCTAGTAACTGCCCAGAATGCCCTAGGAACAACCTAATAGCCCTAGCAACCCCTTAGTTACCACCCAGAACACTATAGCCCAGCAAATACTTAGGAATGTCTTAGTGATCACATAAAATACCCTAGCAACCACCTGGAAACCTCCTAGTAACTGCCCAGAATGCCCTAGGAACAACCTAATAGCCCTAGCAACCCCTTAGTTACCACCCAGAACACTATAGCCCAGCAAATACTTAGGAATGTCTTAGTGATCACATAAAATACCCTAGCAACCACCTGGCAACCTCCTAGTAGCCACACAGAACGCCCTAGGAACAACCTAACTGCCTTAGCAACCACCTAGCAATGTCTTAGTAAGCACCTAGAACACTTAAGCCCAGCAAAAACTAAGGAACCTCTCACTATTTTTTGTGTACACTGGCTTTTACCGGTACATTTGTAAAATATTTGTTTTATATTAAAAACAAACAAGCAAGCCCTGCCCAAATTTAAAAAGCAACTCAAATTTAATGTAATTAGTTACTTTTTTAGGGAGTAACACAATATTGTAATGCATTACTTTTAAAAGTAACTTTCCCCGACACTGAGTGTATAGCTCTTCATGAATGTATTTTCAATGACTGTGTTTTTATACAGTGTAAAGCACTTTGTGCGTTGTAGCTTTAAAGGTGGTATATAAATAACATTTTACTTACTTACTTTGCAGCTCCGTCGATGCCGCGTACGATCAGGAGACTCCTCTGAACCAGACGGACAGCACGGTGACGGTGGTGCTTAAACCGGCTCAGAGCCGAGGCGCTCCAGTCAGGTACGATTAGTTTAGTTTTAACTAAACTCCATTTAGTTTCTCTGGCCGTCTGTTTCAGCTGGCAGTTTTTATCATTTTTTTGCTCCTGTATTGTTTGTGGATGCCTCCGAGTGAGCATCGTTCTTTGAAGCGGAGAACAAAGTGTGTGTGAGTCTTCAGAGCCTCGTCCCTGAACCGCTTTCATGTGTTTCTGACTGTGTCACCGCGGCCCCTGACTGTCCCTGCGCTCGCAACCGAGTCTGTGAACACAATCGCCAGCTCTCATTAATAAACGCCACACATCACTCAGGTCATCCCGTGGAGAACGTGTCCGGCTCATATTTCAGCCCAAATCAAAATACGATACTATATATTTTTCATTCAGTAAATGAAAATGTATGTACTTTTTTATGACATTTAACGTAACCACAGGTGTCCCTAATATTTGATGTATAAATTTGGAAATATCTGCAGCACTCCATTATGCACCACTCTTTTTGTTATATGGATGACAAGCAATTAAAAAGTGAAATTCTGTCTGTTAATGTCAGACTTCAAAATGATTGACATGGCAAATAAAATCCAGTGTTAACAATGAAAGACGTCAGAATGAGATGTGAGTAGCTAAACATTTAATTTTTGACAACTGTTTCATAATAGAAATGTGACTGAGAGAAATATCCAGTGATGTAAACTACTGTTGTTTTGTTTTGTTTTGTTTTGTTTTGTTTTGTTTTGTTTTGTTTTGTTTTGTTTTGTTTTGTTTTGTTTTGTTTTGTTTTGTTTTGTTTTGTTTTGTTTTGTTTTGTTTTGTTTTGTTTTGTTTTGTTTTGTTTTGTTTTGTTTTGTTTTGTTTTGTAGTGCTGTCAAACGATTAATTGCGATTAATTGCATCCAAAATAAAAGTTTTTGTTTACATTATATATGTATATTTACTGTGTATATTTATTATGTATATATATAAACACACATACAGTATATATTTTGAAAATATGTACGTTTATACATTTTATATTCATATTCTTATATTTTATATTATATAGAAATATATTTAATATAAACATAACATATTCTTCTTAAATATATACATGCATGTGTTTGTTTGTATTTATTTATACATAATAAATATACACCGTATACACATATATTATGTAAACAAAAACTTACAATTAATCATCACAATTAATCGTTTGACAGCACTATTTTATTTTATTTCATTTTATTTTGCTTTTTTGAATATATATCCTATCATTTACATCTTCATGTAATTCATTACTGAATGTGACTAAAGAAGAAACATTAATAGAGTCGTTTTTGGCATTTTAGACATTAGTGAATTTGTACATATTTTAAAAGTAAAATATTTGGAAATATTTTTGAGTTTACTTTCCAGTTTACAGTCAATTCTAGTTATTTTACAGTTCCTTTGTTCACTTTGAATCTCTTTAAAGCCTTAATTATTTTGTAACACTTTACAACAAGGTCTCTTTTCTAACATTAGATAATAACATCAACTTTAACAGCATTTTATGTTAGTTAATAAAAATGTTCATGTTCACAGTGTATTGACTAATGTTAAAAAAGTAATTTTTGATTTTACAGATGTAGTGCTAAATTTTGATATAACTAAGATTAATACATGCTAAGTATTGTTCATTCTTAATTCATGTTATTTAATGTTAACCAATGAAACCTTTATATAAATGAGTTTTTTATGTGATGGAATGTGAGCTGGACATGTTTTTTAGGGTCCAATCTTTTGTTTTTGTCTGTGTTTGTGAAGGTTTGTGTCTCTGTGTGTCTCACAATCACAGACAAACATCATTATTTACTGCTGCATGTTCAGCGTGTTTAATAAGAAGCGGATAAAACTGTAACATCTTCAGCATAAGAATATTATATTATAAAGCGCTGCTTTAATATTGGATATCCCGGGACTGACGCTTGACTGTACGCCGCGCAAATAACCGCAGTAAATTACAGTCATGTTTACCGCAGTAATCTCTGCTGGATTACACCGCCAGTTCCATCATTTAATCTGATCTGATCTGATCAAATCATGTTTTTACCTCGTCAACATTCCCAAACAAGATATGAAAATAGAAGAAGCAAGATTTGATTATTGTGATCCGCGTCTAATCTCTCTGTCAGTGATTGTGTTTCTGTGTTTTACCGAGACGAGTCGCTGGTCTTTATCTCTCTCTCACACACACACACACACACACACACACACACACACACACACACACACATACACACACGTCTGGTTTGCTATCCTTGTGGGGACTCTCCATAGGCGTAATGCTTCTTCTACTGTACAGACTGTATATTCTATTGTCCTACACCAACCCTACACCTAAACCTACCCCTTACAGGAGACTACAGGCATTTTTAGATTTTCAAAAAACTTCATTCTGTGTGATTTATTAGATTGTTTACCCGTGACACGAGTCCCCATGAGTCTGTGTGTATTCAGGTTTAAGTCCCCACCTGAATAGAAAAACAAGTACACACACACACACATACACTGATGCAATAAAAGCAGGTCTTATTAGTGCTTTAGTCACAGTATAATGTGTCTTTTAGGTTCCAGGGTCAGAGGTCAAACACAGTGTCACATGACATCAGGTGTAATAGAAAAAGTCAGATGTTTGTTTTATTCTTTTTTTCAAAACTGCAGTTTATAGATGAATAGATCATTTGTAACATGTATTTGATTAAAACATTGCTAATTAGCAAGGATTTTAGGTTTGATTTAATTTTATTTAAATTTATATGGTGGGTGTGTGGTGTATATGTACATATGCCATGCAAAATTAAATACATTTATTTGAAATGTTTACTGGATAAATATTAATATGATGTTTAAATAAAAACTGAATGAATTTTTAATACATTTATATGAATAAAAGTATGTATGTGTGTGTGTGTATACACTACATAAAATGTTAATACAAGTTGTATTATTTATATATATATATACACACACACACACACATAAACTTTAGCCTAACATCCTTGTTTAATATTTACCCATGTAAATATTAAAAATTCACATTTTGTTTTTATTTAAACATCATATTAAGTGTTGTCTTCATGTCGCATTTGGTCTTGTGCAAAATCAATCTATACTTGAGATTGTATTAATCCAATTGAAAATTGTTGTTTTGGGAAAACAGAAATGTTGTCAGGTAAACTGGAATCTAAACGTCTTGGAGGCAAATGGATTTGTGTGTGTGTGTGTGTGTGTGTGTGTTGTTTATAGTTTGTCTCATGTCATATAAATGTCCTCTCATCCGTCATCTTTGTGTGTTTGATGGAGCTGAATAGATCTAAATGTAAAGTCAGTTCACTGTCCCTTTAAAGTGAACACTGATGTGATTTCAGGATGTTTGGGTCCTGGGACGATCTTTAATTTTGACTAAACTAAGAGCGCTGCAAAGGGTCACTCTGAACCAAGAGCATCTGAGATCAGACTTGATCCTAATAACAATGTGAACACAAAACGGGGATTAATACTGTTATAAAATTAATTTGGAAAATTCAGAAACAATTTCAAATCGCTGAAGTGTGTTTTTATGTCTCTAGTGGAAAAACTCGTTTTAATAATCCTCATTCTTCACGTCACAGATTAATTCATGGATTTTGAGCATTATCACCAGCAGAAGACAAACACCGCGTTTCTTTGAGGATCACAGATAGAAAATGCTCCTAATGTTGCTCTTTGTTTGCGGGCGAGTAATCAAAGCCTGTGATTAGCTGCAGGAGACACCAGAGCAGATGTTTGCCATTGATACCAGCCTGAAGAAACACATCAAATCACAGCAGAGCTCTGAGACAAACACAACCAAAGACATGAAACACAGTCCTGATGAGAGACGCCACAGAGAGTTACACAATATCACAGTTGATGGAATATGTTTTTTGCGAAATTAGCAATCAGAAACATAAATCCTCCCACACACACACATATTTGCTTAAACTCTAATTGGCTGTGACATGTAATCTCTGTGACGCCACACACGCGTGTGTGTGTGTGTGGTGGGAACGCTCGTGTCCGGAGGGGAAGCGTGTGGTGCTGGCTTTGAGGAGATTACTGATCCGTCTCGCAGTCACGCGCTGATTGAAACGCCTCAAGATTCCAACACTAAACGCCTGTTTACAACAGCTGAGAGAAACATCCAGCCTTATCAGTTACACCGTACAACACCCTACAGCCGTCTCACACACACGCACACACACACACATACATACACATATTAACTAACGCACACACACACATTAACTAACACACACGCACACGCACACACATGTTCGTTTTTGTGAAAAGTGGGGACTCTCCATAGGCGTAATGGTTTTTATACTGTACTTACTGTATGTGCTATTGCCCTACACCTAAACCTACCCCTTACAGGAGACTGTGCATTTCAACTTTCCCCAAAAAAACCTCATTCTGAGTGATTTATAAGCGTTTTGAAAAGTGGGGACATGGGTCAATGTCCTGAGATGCCACCTTCACCTTGTAATACCTGCCATACCCTCGTCATTATACACATCTATGTCCTGACTTTTCACAAAAACGCACACACACACACACACACACACACACACGCGCATATTTAGAATGATTTCTGAAGGATCATGTTTCACTGAAGACTGGAGTAATGATGCTGAAAATTCAGATTTGATCACAGAAATAAATTACAGTTTAACAGATATTCACACAGAAAACAGCTGTTTTAAACTGTAATAATGTTTCACAATTTTTACTGTATTTTTTGATCAAATAAATGCAGCTTTGGTGAGCAGAAGGAGACTTCTTTCAGAAACATTAAAAAACCTTAATGTGTAAATATACTGTATACATTATTGATTTCTTCATACTTATATATCATTCTTGATTTCATCCCTCCACGTCTGTATTCTGAGCGCAGCGTCGTCTCATACAGAGATTTCATATTAAAGCGCACATCGGTGTGGATCTGGCTCCGCTCCAAACCCTAGTGAGTCGACTACATAGGCAGCATGTTAAATCGTCACAGACACTGTTCCAGAAAGCATAATTATTTTGCCTTGTATTAATTCATTATTTCATATCTAACAATGAGCATATTACTCTGCAAAAAAAAAAAAAGTACAAATAAGTGGAAAAAGAAAAATTGCCAGTGCAGTGAGACAAAATACACATATTAGAGACACAGCCTATGAAGACAAATAATGTGTTTTTTTAACCTTAAACCACATAAACACATTGCATTACACCAAATACACAAAATAATGTTATTTTTAGCAACGTCATATGACCCCTTTAGTTCAGTTCTTACAGACGACATATCAGATCTCAGATCACTCACTTAAAAGGTTTCATTTTAGCCTAGTTAGTAGACAACAGATCAACTCACTATTTCAGTTTCAGTTTTTGTCAAATTTTGAATCAGATTTATATTTTCCATTTTTGATATGTCTATATTAATTTATTTCAGTTTTTAACACGGTAAACTACATGAAATAATTGTTTCTTTGGCAACTAAATTAAGTTAAAAATATTAAATGTTAATAAACTAAGTATAAAGTTGAAGTTTTTATAAAAATTAAAACATAAAATTTGTTATTTATTAATTTGTTCATGTCAATTCAGATCCATCATATAATATTAGCAGGTGTTAGTAAATGTCAATATTGACATTAACTAAGATTAATACATGTCTTAGGGTTGTTGTTGTTGTTTTTTGTATTCTTAATTGATGTTAGCTAAGCTACATTAAAAAGTAATATTAATAATATTGATATTAATATTGACTTTTGATTGTAATAATGTATTTGTAAATGTTAAAAATTAATATTAACTAAGATTAATAAATGTTTTAGAATTATTTTTAATTATTGGTTCATGTTAGCTGAGCTCCATTAAATGTGAGCTGAGGTACATTAAATGATATTAATAAATATTAAGTTTAGATTTTAATAACGTATTCGTAAATGTTAAAATCAGCTAAGATTAATAAATGTTTAAGAAGTAGTGTTAACTCGTGTCAGCTGAGGTCCATTAAATAATAATAATGATAATAATAATATCATTATTAGTAGTAGTAGTAGTAGTAGTAGTATTATCTTTTAATGTTCATAATGTTATCATATATATATATGTTGAAATGAACTAAGATTAATAAATATTTTAGAAGTATTTTTAGTTCATGTTAGCTGAGGTCCATTCAATAGTATTATTATCATAATTAATAATAATAATAATAATAATAACTTTTAATGTTAATAATGTAATAGTATATGTTGAAATGAACTAAGATTACTAAATGTTTTAGAAGTATTTTTTCGTTCAAGTTAGTTGTGGTCCATTAAATATTACTATTATTATTATTAATAATAATAATAAAAAGAATGATAATAATAACTTTATTTTTTAATAATGTGATCATATATGTTGAAATGAGCTAAGAATAATAAATGTTTCAGAAGTATGTATTTTAAGTCAAGTCAAGTCACCTTTATTTATATAGCGCTTTTACAATACAGATTGTGTCAAAGCACTTAACAGTATCAAATTGGAGGATAGAGTGTCAGTAATGTATAATGTTAAGATTAAACACTCAATTTTCAGTTAAAGGCATTTCATTATTGAATTCAGAGATGTCATTGTCTAGCTCAGTTTAGTTTAAATAGTATCTGTGCAATCAAATCGGCGATAATCACTAGAAATTAAGTGTCCCCATTTTACCTTGTGTTAATCTTAAAGTGTGCTCCTGGTTTCCTCTGGTCTGCCGCTGTCAGGTCGCGCTGTCGTTAGAGCTTTTAATTAATTTGTTTCTGGCGCTCTGGGAGTGATTGTGTGGAGTCGCTGCAGCCTACATCGGTTTTCTGGAGTTTTTTGTGAGACTCAAAGAACTTCCTGTGTGAAACGGGCTGATGTGATCAATGAGGACAACTTGTCAGAGCTGCTTAATTACACATTAGCTGCCTATTTCTCTTACAGATGGTGTGTAAACAAGCTCATTAAACAGCCAGATCTGCCTTTAGCACCCAAAACTTTACGTGACGTACCAGAGTCACTGTTGCATCATCACTTTTCCGTGTTTGTTATTTTAATAATAATATACTGTTATAGTTTTTATTAATATTCTTAGCTTTACTTGTTTTATATTTCCATTTTTATCATTTTAAATGCAGGTTTTTTTTCTTCATTTTGTGCTTTTGCCATTTTTATTATTAATAAAACGATGTTTTAATGGCCACTGACTCAGGTGACTCTGTTGTACTGGTATTATTAGATTTAAGTGTGGCATTTGATACAGTTGACCATGAGGTCCCACTTACTTGGCTAGAGCAAGTTGTGGGCATCAGAGGAACGGCATTAAGTTGGTTTCAGTCGTATTTTAAAAGAGAAGCTTTTCAATTAATATGGGGCAATGTTATTCAGGGGCGGTCCCCTTGACTTGTGGGGTCCCCCAAGGCTCTATTTTGGCCCCTTTATTGTCTTTAGCCTCTATTTTTGAAAAGCATGACTTGCACTATCATTGCTATGCCGACGATACCAAACTTGATTTGCCTCTAAAGCACAAAAATGGCTTAGTCTCCCTCTGTGCCTGTCTTTCCGATGTCAAAGCCTCGATGTCATTGAATTGTTTTAATCTAAATGAAAGTAAAACAGAGATCATTGTGTTTGGCTCTTCTGAAGTTCCAACCATTTCTCATTTAAATTCTGGTGTTTTATTTTCTTCAGTTAATCATGTGTAAAAAAAAGTTGGGCGTCTTTTTTCGATAATGCACTTAAATTTGATAAATTTATTTCGGCAAATAAATTTAGTTGTCAAATCAGGTTATCAACTAAGAGTGCTGGCTAAAGTGAAGACTTTCCTTTCTTTTAAGCACTTTGAAACTGCAATTCATGCTTTTATTTCTTCTAGAATTGATTATTGTAATCTCCTGTATCTGGGAATAAACAATTAATCAATATCCAGATTACAGATGTTGCGGAGCCGATGAGACGTGAGACGTGCGGATCCATATGCAAGCTTTTATTGAGAAGAGACGTGGTCATAACAGGCAGGGTCGAACAGTGGCAAACAGGTATAACACGGGCAAGACAAAGAGTAAACAAGGACAAGCGTGGATAGACGATCGGCGAACAGTATCCAATAGAGCAAGGCAGAGAGATAATCCAGGTACGAAGCAATAATCCAGGCAGGGGAAAACACAATCCGAAACAGGCAAGGCAAGGCAAGACTAGGAAAACTAACAGGGGCTCTGTAGAGTAGCTAAAGCTAGGGCAGCGATAAATGCATACAGTACTCGGCAAAGGGCAAGAGGAAGTCCATGGTTTATGTAAGGGGTGAAATGAGATTCAGCTGTGTGATCAGACTCGAGTGTAAGCATGTGATTGGACAACAGATGGTCCAAAACGCGGCTGCGCATTTTTTAACTGGTGTTCGCAAATATGAACATATTGGCTCCCAGTTTGTTTTAGAATTGATTTTAAAGTGCTTCTGCTTGTTTTTAAATGTTTAAATGGCCTCGCTCCCTCCTACCTTTCTGACTTGTTGTGTGAACATCATCTGGTAAGAACTCTTAGGTCTGCCAACCAGAGTTTGTTAACTGGGTGATCGAGCTTTTGCCGTAGCCGCACCTAAATTTTGGAACACGTTACCGATCCATATTAGAACTGCACCAACATTACATATTTTTAAGTCAAAGTTAAAAACTTATCTCTCCACTATAGCCTATGACTTGTGATATTGTTTGTTGTCTCTTGTTGTTTGCTTGGTTTGTATACATGTTTTTTAATGTCTTTTTAGAACATTATACAGCACATTAGTCAACTGTAGTTGTTTTAATTGTGCTTTATAAATAAACTGAGAACTGAACTATTAATATTATTTTTATTAAAATATAATATTTTTATTAAAATGTTGAATCAGTTTTTATATTTTCCATTTTTAATGTTAGTTAGTTTTAATTGTGTGTTTGTCATTTTGAAAAGTTTTAGTTTTGATTATTTTTTTATTTTAGTTATTTTAGTACATCAGTTGAATTTATATTAAAATTAAAGCAAATTAAAATGTGTATATAAATATACTAAATCACTTCAGAGAACCAGTGGACAAATAAAGTCTGACAGTCATGAAAAATCAAACCTTTCTCAACAACCAGCCGTCATCTGGAGTTCAAAATAGACATTATATGATCATTTATGATTTGAAATTACTGACTTTGAAAATTACTACTCTGAAATTACTACTAACTTGATAACTAAAGCTATTAAAGACATTTCTGTTAAATTAAAGCAGAAATACAATAAATTCAAATATGAATATTAGAAGAAAAACCTAAACTAAATAAAAATTTGAAATAAACATCCATTACTTGAAATAAAACAAATAATAACCAAAATGATTTATCTATATCGATATATAGATAGATATTTTGATTATTATTTGTTTTATTTCAAGTAATGGATGTTGTAAATTTTTTTCTTCTTCTTCTAATATTCATATTTTAATTTATTGTATTTCTGCTTTAATTTAACAGAAATGTCTTTAATAGTTTTAGTTATCAAGTTAGTAGTCATTTCAGAGTAGTAATTTTCAAAGTCAGTGATTTAAAATTATAAATGATCATATAATGTCTATTTTGAACTCCAGATGACGGCTGGTTGTTGAGAAAGGTTTGATTTTTCATGACTGTCAGAGTTTATTTCTGTGCTGTATTTGTCCGCTGGTTCTCTGAAGTGATTTAGTTTAATGGTGATGTAATGAGCATCGGCGTTTCTGATTACGTGTGGCTCGTCAGATCAAAGCACATCTCAGATGAAGCGTCTGTCGCGCTCCACGCCGGCCATCTTTCACGCGTGGATCCTCCGTTGCCATCGGCGATCTGCGTTTGGCCCCGGGGCTGAGCGAGGCGGCCCCGCTCATCCCACACATCAGCGCTGACAGAGCGACGGCCCGTCAAACACACACACACACACTTCTGTTCTTCTCTCAGAAATAAAGCTGAATTAATGCAGAATAATAAGTGGTTGAAGATTCTGCGTTTCCACAGTAACAGCAGCAGGAGGAACATTACGGGTTCAGATGTGGAAATACACACACTCACACACACACATACACACACACACACACTCACTCACTCACTCACACACACACACTAAATGACTTTCCGTAGACTTCTATTACTTTTATACTGACCAAACGATATTTTCTATCCCCTAACCCTAAACCTACCCCTTACAGAAAACCTGTTTGCTTTGTTACACTTTCAGATAAACATCATTGACTATTTTTTTTCTTTTTTTTTTTCTTTGTGGGGCCCACAGTCATGTCCCCACAATGTCAAACATTTAGGTTTTACTATCCTTGTGGGGACATAATTCACTCAACAATTCTTCTCCATTTACAGAGTTACAGTCTTCTGCCATTTTGAAGAGTACCCCAGACCGTAATCAACGTAATCGCACGCATGCTGAATGTAAACAATGCTGATTATGTTGATTACGTTCTGGGGTACTCTCTAAAATGGCGGAAGACTCGGGGAGAAGAATTGTTGAATAATTTGTTGTTATTGTTTTCTTTGCGCACAAAAAGTTTTCTCGTGGCTTCGTAAAATTACGGTTGATGTCACATGGACTATTTTACCGATGTTGTTACTGTGTTTCTGGACCTGGGAACATTACAGTTGCATTGCTATCTATGGAGGGTGAACTAACCCTTTAAATAATTAAGACAGTTTCACTGAAATCTGATTGAGTGATTTCATGAAGCAGTGAGAGATTTCGAGAGGTTCATTCATGTTTATTTTGTGTTATAATTAGTAGTAAAGAGGAAGAGATGATCGTGTTCACTCGTCCTCCGCTCTCTCACAACAAATCAAAACACCATTTATTGTTTGAATTTCCTAATAAAATGTAACTAAGTAACTATATATAAAACTGAAAGTTCCAAATTAAGTTCCACACAAGCAGTGTTTAAAACAATGCTGTATTTGTTCTGTACACATGCATACTGAACCCAAAGACCCGTACTGTACATTTTTTGTATGGATATGTGTACCGTTACACACCCTAACCAATACTGATACTGGTATCTTTTTTAGGACTAATTCTGTGTAGCAGAGGCCAGTGGGTAAGTGCTGTGCAGGTAAAACCTGCCTTTAGCCTCCTTGTTAGAGCGCCTGCCTCCCACGCCGGAGACCGCGGTTTGAATCCCGCTCTGAGTGGGGCGAGTAGGACCGCAACATCTCATTAAAATGCTCTGATACCATAAAACAATATCACATGCTGTGTGTACAGTGTTTGAGACAAAGAAACACAACAGAGCAGGAAGTACATATCAGAGGTTAAGGATGACTACGAAGTAAATCTGTTATCTGTTTAATAGAATATTGAGTACAAATGTAATATTCATATATGTAACCCTGGAGCACAAAAGTAGTCATAAGTAGCACAGGTGTTTTTGAAGCAATAGCCGACAATACATTCTATGGGTCAAAATGATCCATTTTTCTTTTATGCCAAAAATCATTAAGATATTAAATAAAGATCATGTTCCATGAAGATATTTTGTAAATGTCCTACCGTAAATATTTCAAAACTTCATTTTTGATTAGTAATATGCATTGCTAAGAACTTCATTTGGATGACTCTAATCTTCTCAATATTTAGATTTTTTTGCACCCTCAGATTCCAGATTTTCAAATAGTTGTATCTCCACCAAATATTGTCCAATCCTAACAAACCATACATCAATGGAAAGCTTATTTATTTTCAGCTTTCAGATGATGCATAAATCTCAGTTTCAAAAAACTGACCTTTATGACTGGTTTTGTGCTCTAGGATCACATATGTATAGCCTGTACATGAAACATCTTAAAGGTCCCATGGCATGAAAATTTCACTTTATGAGGTTTTTTAACATTAATATGAGTTCCCTTAGCCTGCCTATGGTCCCCCAGTGGCTAGAAATGGTGATAGGTGTAAACCGAGCCCTGGGTATCCTGCTTCGTCTTTGAGAAAATGAAAGCTCAGATGGCCCAATCTGAAATCTTCCCTTTATGTCGTCATACGGGGAAAGGTTACCTCCCCTTTCTCTGCTTTGCCCGTCCATGAGAAAATGAGCTACTACCGAGCGAGGCAAGCGCAATATTTTTTTTTCTCGAGAGACATCATGGCTTGCAAACGAGCGAAGCATGAGCCATTGCGATAAATCCACTGTCAACATTAGCGCATGGTAGCGCAAGCTGGTTAAGGCCACACACCCACCCTCCACCTTCCCCGCCTCTCTCCTCCTCATTAGCATTTAAAGCTACAGACACAGAAATGGCACATCTTAAGGAAAGCTCATTGTGGGACTGGCTCGTAGTGGCTGAAATTCTGCACCAAGGCTGAATTTCGGGAATCAGACTTCAGATAGAGTACTAGGGACCACTTAGGCCTATATAAAAGCATCCAAAAAGCAGCATGTCATGGGACCTTTAAACTATCAGAGCTTTTCAAAGTAAATGTCTTTGATCAGTTGATGCGTGGACCTTGGACCTTGAGTATTTGAGTGTATAAGAGAAAGGTTCATACCTCAGATATTGTCACTGTTTCTTTTTGTCCAGTTAATAAAAAAAAAAAATCATCACATTTTTACCTTGTGGTGTGACAAAAGCTTTTTTAAATTCTCTAAAAAAAAAAAATGATCGTTTCATTTTATGAGCTCATAATTATAGAAAGTTTTAAAGCTTTTGCTGTTTAATATAATTTAGATGCAGTAGATGTGTGTCGCACCACAGGACACATTCAGAAAGGAAACGCCACTGATTTCTGCTGGAGTGAGCATGTAAATATTACGCACATGCACTGATTTTGTATAAATGAGGAGGTTAATTTCCTGCGGTGTGACTGTATGTGGTTCTCAATCTCATTATTTGTGTGCCGTTCTCATGATTTCTTCTGTAGCCTGAGCATTAGTGAGTATCACACACACGCAGACACTTCTCTGTGTCTCTGCTTCATCTGTAATCTGCACAGAGCTCCAGTGAGGCCCTGATTTGCCCTTTGACCTCTGAACTCTGACCTGAGTCTGCGATCAGCTGTTAATTAACTTCCCCTCTCACCTGCGCTGGCTCTCAATGGCTTAAATAATTTATCACATGATATTTCATCTCTGAACTGAAGGACTGGCCTAGATCGCTGTGACCCAGCATGCCCGTTGGGTAGTGATGTATTCAAATAATATCACTGAATTTTTTCTGTATTAATAATTTCCTATGAAAATGATGCTCAAACTAAATTAGAGAGAGAGTGTGTTCTTGATGCACATTCTGTGTGCATATATAGATACACACACACACACACACATACGTATAATATATAATATACAAAATAAAAAGTGCCAAAATGTAAATATTATAACTTATTATACTGTACTATATTATCATTATTATACTGATGTATTATTTATTAATTATTATGCATATTTGTATATGATGTTTTTTTTCCATAATTTGTGTAAATAAAAGTATGAAAAAATATTATAGCTTATATAAATATATTATATGATTTTTAAAACATTTTTCATAACTTTTGTGTGGCTTAAAATATGGAAAATGTAAATAAATAAATAAAATCATAAAATATCTATATAAGATATATGTACTATTAATGATACTATTAATAATATTCACAAGTGCTTATAACTTATAAGCTATTATAGCTTATATAACTATTATAACTTATACAGATATATTTATATATGATGTATTTTTCATAATTTGTGTAAATAAAAGTATGAAAAAATATTATAGCTTATATACATATATTTGATTTGTAAAAATATTTTTCATAACTTTTGTGTGGTTTAAAATTATGAAAATGAAAAACAAATAATAATAAAAACATAAAATATCTTTATAAGCTATAATATGTACTATTAATAATATTCACAAGAGCTACAAAATAAAAAGTGCCAAAAATATCAATATTATAACTTATATAGACATATTTGTATATATCTGTATAGTATTTGTATAATTTGTGTAAATACAAGTATGAAAAAATATTATAGCTTATACAAATGTATTTTACATTATTTTTTTAAATATCTTTCATAACTTTTGTGTGGCTTAAAATTATGAAAAATAAATAAATAAATATATATATATATATATATATATATATATATATATATATATATATATATATATAAACATCAAATATCTATACAAGCTATAATATTTAGATTCTTCATTTATATAGAGTTTTTTTTTTATATATATATTTTTACAATATGTTCATAATTGCATGATCCTTTCTGAATGTGTCCTGTGGTGTGACATGCTTAGATGTTATATTTATGTATATTTTTATATGGTTTTTATGTGTTTTTTATAATGATATACATATGTGTGTGTTTTGTGTTTTTGTTTAATCTCATTGAATATGGTGATTGTGGTCATATTGCTGACGTACTGCAGTAAAGATATAAGATCATCCAGCAGCTTGTTTATTCTGTGTTTAATGAGAAAGTGCAGCAAAGGGCAGGCGGTGTGGAAGTTTGTAATTTCATTAACTCCAGTATATTTATATACCCAGCTTTTTATATTCACAGATAACCTTTTGCTAGCAAACCCAGACTTTATTACAGATTAGCGAACCCAAAGGTCAGATTAGCATCAGTCAACATTCAGCTAGCAGCTCTGCTTCTGTCCTGGAGATTCTGCTCTGTTTCAGTTCATGTGAAGCGCGTGAAACACGAGCTCTGTTTGTATCCGCTGTTGTGCGTGTTTTTGTCATGGTCGCTCAACATCCACGTTCACTCTAGCGTATCCGCGCGATGCTCCGGGGCCCGGCGGCCCTTCCCCAAACTGACACAGGGAATTTCTGATGTTTGCCCTTTACGTCTATACATGATTAAACAGCAAACATGAGCGTCTCTGTGCTCGTTCATTCTGCTGGTGGAGAGAGAAGCTCTGAGAAAGAGAGACCACAGGAATAACCTCAGAGAAGCAGGTTTTATCAAACCACACTCTCTGTCATATGAGGGGAATTTGATTAGGTAACTCTCAATACAATTTTCATATCATATTTCACCTCAAAATTAAAAACAACCTTGTGACATTTTTTCCATGATAATAAAAAAACTAATAAATAAATGAAAAAAAATAATAAAATGCATCGCTGCATTGCAAAAACACAATTAAATATGATATAATTGTTTAATTGTAATGAAGTTTATACACACGCTGCATTAGTATTTTTGTCTTGATTTTTAGTATAAATATCTAAACATTCTTGAATCAAGATGCATTTACTTGACAAGCAACATGGCTTAAGATATTAAGACTTGTTTTCTAAAGGAAATAATCTAATTTTAGTTTTTGCTTAAAACAAGCAAAAATATATGCCAATGGGGTTAGAAAAATAATCTTAATTCAAAGGCTAAACAAGATTATTTTTCTTGCTCCATTGCCCCATATTGTTTTAAGCAAAAAATAACTTCTTTTTTTTTTTCAGAAAACAAGACATAATATCTTAAGTACTTTAAAGTAAATTCATCTTGATTCAAGAAGTTTTAGATATTTATAACAGAAAACAAGACAAAAAAAATTGATTTACTTTGTTTAGGTTACTCTCAAGCAATTTCATATTTCATCTCAAAATAAATAAATAAATAAAATTAGATTGTTAATATAGTTTTAGGAGCATTTTCATTCTCGTGGCAATTTAACATATTTTACTCCACAGATTCTCATGTATAAAAAAACTAAATAAAAAAATAAAAAAACTGTTGTTTGTGAGTTTGATTTCAGTTTATACTTATTGTAATATTTATTGTGCTTTATCTAATTTATGGTTTTAACAAAAATCTAGTACTGATGCTCTGATACAAAGATGAATAAATCAAATCAGCATTACAGTAATGAAAATCAACTTTAAGAATATAAACACAAAAGCTTCCAGAACATTGATCTGTGGGGTAAATCTCATAAAATTGTTTTTCTTTTAATTTCTGAAACAAGTCTCTTCTGCTGATCAAAGCTGCATTTATTTGATCAAAAAATACAGTAAAACAGAACAATATTATTACAATCTAAAGCAGCTGTTTTCTTTGTGAATATCTGTTAAACTGTAATTTATTTCTGTGATCAAATCTGTATTTTCAGCATCATTACTGCAGTCTTCAGTGTCACATGATCTTCAGAAATCATCCTAATATGCTGATTTGCTGCTCGAGAAACATTTCTGATTATTATCAATGTTGAAAACAGTTCATATTTTTGTGGAAACTGTGATGCATTTTATTTTTCAGGATTCACAGTTGAATAGAAAGTTCAAAAGAACAGCATTTATTTGAAACAGAAATCTTTAGTCACATTATAAATGTCTTTACTGTCACTTTTGATTAAATTGAATGCGTCCTTGCTGAATAAAAGCATGGTTTGTGTGTCCTGTAATGTTTATTCTCTCTCTCTCTCAGTGTGTATCAGGTGGTTGTTGAAGAGGAGCGTCCTCGAAGGGCTCGTGGAGGAGAAGCGGAGATCCTGCGCTGTTATCCTCTGCCGGTTCACTATCACAACGCCAGCGGGCTGAACTCACAGTACTACTACAGCGCTGAGTTCCCCTCCGCAGGCGTCTCATCTCCGCAGCCCTTCACCATCGGAGACAACCGAACCTACGGCGGATACTGGAACGCTCCGCTGCTGCCTCACAAGAGCTACAGCATCTACTACCAGGCCGTCAGCGCCGCCAACGGGGTACATGCCTTCATTCCCATCAGTCTGACTCCAGATTCACAAATTCTGTTTAAATCAGGGTTATGACACAGTGGTGGCCAAAATGATTAGAACACTAGTACTATCACCAGCTAAAAAATGGTTTTAAGTCAGTTATTTCTATCTTGTGTCAGTAGGAAATATCAGTTTACATTTCCAAACACTCATTTTCCGTCTCCAAGACGCTTCAAGAAAGCTCCCTGCAAAGCTACAGTACTGTTAAACTTGAAATTTAAACTAAATTTCTAGCGATTATCGCCGATTTGATTGCACAGATACTATTTAAACTAAACTGAGCTAGACAATGACATCTCTGAATTCAATAATGAAATGCCTTTAACTGAAAATTGAGTGTTTAATCTTATCATTATACATTACTGACACTCTATCCTCCAATTTGATACTGTTAAGTGCTTTGACACAATCTGTATTGTAAAAGCGCTATATAAATAAAGGTGACTTGACTTGACTTAAAAGTTTTAGGCACTTGTGTAAAAATGCTGTGAAATGAGGATGCTGTCAAAAATAATGCCATAAATAGATTTTCTTTAACAATTAACTTCTATGAACTAAATGAAATCCACATGTGTTGTGAGCATGCTTTGTGTTTAAAGCAGGTTTTGTCCTCGCTGCACGCAGCAGAGTTTCTCAGGAGCTTCGCAGGAGGTTTCTTGAAGCAGAGACACAGTTCTTCTGGATTTAGTCTCAGTTTGCTCTGTTTCTTCATGTCACTCCAGACAGATGATGATGATCAGATCACATCTTTAACAGCAAAATGAGTGTTTGGAAATGTAAACTGATATTTCCTACTGACACAAGATAGAAATAACTGACTTAAAACCATTTTTAGCTGCTGACAATACTACTGTTCTAATCATTTTGGCCACCGCTGTAGTAAACTAAAATTATATTAAAAATCATTAGTTGAAATAAAATAAACATTAAATGAAATAAATAAAATATTAAAAAAAACGAAATATGAATTTCAGTTAGTTGGAGTTGTAGCTGTTAGTTGCCATGCTTTCAGTTAGTTCCACACTGCAAAAAATAAAAAATAAAATAAAATAAATAAATAAAAAATTCTTCCTCAGTATTTTTATGTTCTCCAGTACAAATATGTAAACATTTATGACTTAAAATATGAAACCTTGTTTTCTGAAAAAAATAAAATGATCAAAATTGTTATAAAATATTTGTTATAAATTAATTGTTATAAAAAAAATATTTTTGTCTCATTCTAATTTTTATTTGTATTTTTTTTAAGAAAACAAGACTTAATATCTTTTTATATTTAAGACTTAATATATTTTGCTTCTCCAGTAAATGTGTCTTGATTTCAGAATGTTAAGATATTTGCAGTTGCAGTGCAATTTAAATTTAAATTTAGTGTAGCTTGATGTACTAAACATAACTAAATCAAAAACTGAAATAGCAATGTATAAAAATGATAAAGATATATTAAAAAAGAAAAAATGATTAAATGACTAAACTTTAACAAAAAAATGATTCAAAATATTACATTTACATTTATGCGTTTACATTGTGCAACCAGTTTGTAAACAGAGGTCCTATTATAAAGGTCTGTGGTGAACATATACAGTAGGAATGTTTGAATTCAAGTGTTTAGGTGCTTAACTTTTTGCTATCGATTGGATTATTTCAGGTCTTAAAATTGCATTCGGATGGAACTCTATCATATCGACTGATGTGTTTACATGAATGCTTTTTATGGATTATTTGGGTGCATGTAAATGTAGCTACTGTAAGAGGAAACTGAGCTCAGAATGAACTTCAGATGTACATTAAAATCCTAAACCATGTGAGGTTGCATTTCCTAAGAAAGTTACCAGATGTATTTATTTATTTACATGCCAATACTGGTTTTTACTTGCATTTGGCACTTATTCCCTGCAAAAAAAGATTTCATCAGTATTTCTGTCTTGTTTTCCAGCACTAAATATCCTTATATCAAGATGCATTTACTGGAGAAGCGAACGACTCAATGATATCAAATCTTGACTTCTGAGAAATTGATCAAAATTAAGTGAGTTTATGTTTAAAACCAGAAAAATATTTGCCATTCGAGTCAGAAAAATACATTTGTTTTCCCTTTGAATTAAGCTGATATTTCTGATCCCATTGGCAGATATTTGCTCTTGTTTTAAGCATAACTTCATTTTGATGCATTTTTCAGATCATAAGTCATTTTGCTTCTCCAGTAAATGGATATTTAGATATTTGTGCTGGAAAACTAGACCAAATACTGCATAATGAAATCATTTTTGCAGTGTTGAATGATAATTTCGGACGCTGTGGGAGAGACAGACAGAGATTGAGAGTCATGACAGCGTCAAGCGCTTCAGATATTCACGCGTCGAGTGGCTCTCGGCGTCCGTGTCGATGAGGAAGGTAATTGTGGGTAAGAAAGAGAGCAGAGGTGAAGAGAGTCCCTCCGGACGCCTCGACCTCGACCCACATCTCCAAAAACACACAGAAGAGGCCATCAGGGAACAGGTGCCACTCAGAAAACACTCGGAGTATTAGAGCGACGTTTTTGAAGGCTTTTGAGTGTCACACGTGATGCTCGCATTAACTCACTTTGACTTAAAGGAGTCATCGAATGCCCATTTTCCACAAGTTGATATGATTCTTTTGGGTCTTAATGAAAAGTCTATAACATACTTTGATTAAAATTTCTGAATGGTAGTGTAAAACAACTCCCTTTTTACCCTGTCAAAAACAGCTGTGTTCACAGCGAGCTGTTTCGGTGCGTGTCCCTTTAAATGCTAATGAGCTCTGCTGACCCCGCCCCTCTCTTCTGTGGGGTGCACTGTAAAAATGATTTTCTTACTTAGTATTTTTGTCTTGTTTTCTAGTACAAATATCTAAACATTCTTGAATCAAGATGCATTTACTTGACAGGTAAAATGACTTAAGATTGTAAGTCTTGTTTTCTAAAAAAAAAAAACAAATTATCAAAATTTTGTTTTTAAAACAAGCAAAAATTTCTGCCAATGAGGCAAGAAAATAATCTTGTTTAGCCTTTGAATTAAAGGTGCAGTAGGAGATATCGGAAAATGCTAACTTTAGCCTGATAGCACTGATAGCACCCTCCCTGCAATCGCCATTCAAAGCCACACCCCCTGAACGCACATACGCTCAAAGAGCAGCCAGAGAAAAGATAAATTACTATAATAGGCTACATCAATGGTTTCCAATTACAGTCCTCGCGCCTTCCCTGCTCTGCAAATTTCATATGTATATCTTATCAAATCCGACGGTTGTTCTGTTCGACCATAAGTCATAAGTGCCCTGCGAAGTGGACATCACCAGGTATTCCGCCATGATTCCAGTTCAAAGCGAGCGTTTATGTTCCATACAAAGGGCATTAAAGTGTGCCAGACCTGAATTTAAATTGTATTTATTTACAGAGGTATATTATGTTACACTTCACACTTCTCTTTCGTCTGTGTGTGAGGAGCAGCGCAAATCCATGAGTGAATGTTCTGAAGTGAAATAAACGGATTTTCCCTGCTCAGGGAGTAGAGAGCAATGAACACTGTGTAGGGAGCATGTCAATCGGAACACAGTTCATGCATGGAGCTCTCTTCTAATGAGCTGGTCATCTGAACCCAGTGTGTTAACAAAGCGAGACATGCAAAATATGCAGAGCGGGGGACTCGAGGACTGGAACTGGGAACAGCGCTGGGCTACATATTGTACTACAATACCAGGAAGGAAGATCGGGTCGTTGATGTTTGATTGCCATTCTGGCTCTGTCTGCGTGAACGCACTGATGACGTATCCTGTCTGCGCGAACAGGGTGCGCAGAGGTATGCAAATACATACGTTGACAGGCAGGTAGGAAAGACAATTTCAATTTCAGGACAAACATTTCTTGGTCCTACACCTTCCACAGAATATATAAATACAGATAAATACATTTAGACCACTTAACTTAATGATTGCTATCAGGATGTGAAGAGACTTTCAACCAGAATAACAAAAAATGTTTCTGAAGACAATCACCTATGGCACCTTTAAGATTACTTTTCCTACCCCATTGGCAGATATTTTTGCTCATTTTAAGCAAAAACTAACAAAATTTATAATTTTTTTTTTTTAGAAAACAAGACACATTCCCATCAAAAACAAAGCATAAACATCACACAGCCAAGAATCCGAAATCGGCTTGATTTGACAATGAGGTTATCATTTATTGGGATTAAAAAAAAAAAAAAAAAAAGTACTCGATGGATTTTTGTCATTATAGGATGGTTGTGTCCACAGACTGCCAACACACATTTCAGTTCAAACAACTTGTAAAAGTGAATTTTCCTTCCGATGACCCCTTTAATGCATCGCTCTCTCTCACCTCTCACCGTGCTTTTAAAGAAATCATGCTGTTTGGATTGACAGTCGTGCTGCTTGTAAAAGGCCGAGGAAGAGCTGGCGGCTGTAATTGATGTCCTAATTGACTGAGGATCTGTGTTTTAGCCTCCCTGATGGATGCGGACAGGCACTTACCAAGACGGCCCTCGTGTCTGTCTATTCAAGAGCTGTAATTCATTAAATCAGGCCTTTCAGTTCCGTCAGGATGTGCTGCTAAATGCACTTTTGTGTTTGCTTTTCTTTATAATAGCATGACGAGTGTTTGTTTATGTTGTCGTGAGTCTTGTTCAGCAGGTCAAAGGTCATTCTAGGCTCTAATGGACAGCTGGAGGTGTGTGTTTAAATGCCACCGTACAGTGTAAGACACGCTGAAGATTAGAAGAACAATCAAGACTTGCTTGGAAACAGAAAAGTTGCTGAGATGTTCAGGGCTGTTGTGAAAAAATAAAAAAATCCTCTTCTTAATGAGTGTTTGCGTCTAATTTTCCAGTTAAAGCATCTAAAATTCCTTATAAGAAGATCAATTGACTGCATAAGATATTAAGCCTAGTTTTCAGAGAATTCTTTTTTTTTTTGAAGTGTTTTTTTTTCACTTTTTTAAAATACTTAATACAAGTGAACAAATCCGCCAGTGCAGTCAGACAAAATACACTTGCATTAAAGATACAGGCTATGAAAACAACTCTTAATATGCTATGCAGTTTTGCTTCGCAAGTAAATTTGTGTTTTTATTTTTTCATGCATGTTTAGATATTTTGTGGGAAATTAAATTAATTTAAATTAATATCTCTTTTTTTGCAGGTTGTGTGTGTGATTTCTGTGATATTTCTGTGATGTTAAGGTTCCTAGACAGTTGCTAGGGCAGGAGATTGTTACACTGTTTCACGGGTTATGGTGGTTGCTAGGGTGTTGCTATGTTGTTCTGAAGGGTGCCATGGTGTTCCACAGGTTCTGGTGGTTGCTAAGGTGTTGCCAGGTTGTTCTGGATGCATGCTAGGCAGTTGCTATGGGATTGGGTGCTAGGGTGCTGTTAGGGCATTGTTAGATTGTTGCACAGGTTCTGTGGTTGCTAGGTCATTGCTAGGTTCTTCTGGATAGGTGCTAGGGTGTTGTTAGGAACGGTTAGACTTTTACACAGGTTATGTGGTTGCTAGGCTGTTGCTAGGTTGTTCTTGGTGGGTGCTAGGGTGTTGTTAGGGCATCATTAGACTGTTGCACAGGTTCTGGTAGTTGCTACAGTAGGTTGTTCTGGATGATTAATGGACCGTTGCCAGGCCATTGTTAGACTGTTGCACAGGTTTTGGTGGTGGTTGCTAGCGCACTGCCAAAGTGTTCTGAGTAGTTGCTATTGTGTTGCTAGGTGGTTGCTGGGCTGTTTAGAAAGACCTAAAGGATGATGGTAATTTTAACAGACATAGCTTGAATGCTCTAGCAAGAGTTGCAGTCTTTTGAAACGCTGTTTATGTGCAATAACAATATGCTGGCTTTGATAAACTGACAGAACTAGAGAGCACAGCAGTCGGCATATTAAAAAGAACAGCAGTAATAAAGCAGAACACGGTGCTTTGTTGTTGGTGTTTGTGTAGCTGAAGACTGATGTCAGACGTTAGTTTGATTACAGGCGCTAAAGCGAGTCGTGCTCCAGGTGCTCGTACTGAACGCTCACATACAGCATTCGGCTGAAATGCACTTTTAATGCCGCAGCTGCTTAGCAGGCATAGAAAATATATCAGCATATACATCATTGGAGTCATGCAGCAGCAGAGCCAGTTACTGGACTGTTTTCATTCTGCTGACAAGAGTAAAGCGTTATTTACTCCTGTAGAAAACACTGGAGCCACTGGAACTTCATCAGTGAACATCACGGATGACTGATGCACACGATACACTTGTACTGTTGGACTATCAACAGATTATTAGTAGAACATAATTTAGTAATTATAATAAAATGTAATATAATAATAATAATAATAATAATAATAATATCATTATAGTTAATACTATAACCATTATAATAAATGTTTATTATTATTATTATTATTATTATTATTATTATTATTTAATTTTTTCACTACTGTAAAAACTCTGGAAAGGTTATATTATTATTATTATTATTATTATTGCCCTTTTCACTACTGTAAAAGCTCTGGAAAGGTTCTATTATTATTATTATTATTATTATTATTATTACTATTATTGTTGTTGTTGTTGCCACAAATAATAATGCTAATACTACTACTAATTATTATTATTATTATTATTATTATGTTTAATTTATATAGAACCTTTCCAGAGCTCTAAAATGTTTTACAGTAGTGACAAAAATAACACAGACAAAGTACAGTCAATGGGAAAGTGCATATTTACACAATTAAGCATATAAAATAATATAAACTCAATTAAGAATATAATTTAATATTCAAAACAGTTTGCCATTATTGAAGTTTTTTTTACATAATTAATTTTGGAAGATCACAGAGGAGGAGGATGAATATCACTGTGTATCAATCATTTTATCAGTCAAAGTAATCAATCAATATTTATTTATTTAGCACATTTAAAAACAGCAAATGTTGGCCAAAATAAATAATTATTTGTTTGATTCAATCATTCAGATGTTTGATATTTTGAATTTATTTTTGTTTTTCAGGAGACAAAAATTGACTGTGTCCGTGTCGCTACCAAAGGTAGGCATTCTAACCTGTGCAAGTAGACATTGAAAATGTGATAAATTTTACACATTACATAATGCATGTAATCAGCATGACGCAGCAGTGACAGACTGCACGGATGCTGTTAGTGTTGTAGCCTGATTTGGTTTCTGAAATGGTTCACATGCATCACTTGTCCAGTCAATGTTATTAACCTTGTAAATATGCAAATAAGAACATATTTAACCCTGGGTTAATTACTAACCCAGGTTAAATTAAGAGCAGAGACAAGAGACGTGATGACCCAGGATTAAAAATGAGCGTGTCTGAAGATGAAGTTCTGCATGTTCTGCTTTTGAGTGTCTGTTGTGCAGGTTTTCAATAACTGCTTGTTTTCTTCCCTTTCTTCTGTTTGTTTATCCTCTTTCTGTCTCTCTGTCTCACACACACACACACACACACACACACACACACACACACACACACACTGGTTCTATCTCTGTCTTTCTGCATGCATGTGGATCTTGTTCTTGCAGCCGCTATCTTGGTGACGCAGCTCACCACTCCTTACGTTCGCATCGCTCCGGCCGCTGGAGACAATCAGCTAACAGGTCAGAAACTCACTCACTCACTCACTGCATGTGTGTGTGGATGAATTTAATAGTCTGTCTCTAACATAATCTTAGATAAAGGTTCAAGGTTTTTATTTTTATTTTTTTGACCAATCAGATTCTCTCTAGGATCAGTGTTATTTTAGTATTGTTGGTAGTTGATTTTATTAGTGCTGTCAAACGATTAATCACGATTAATCGCATCCAAAATAAAAGTTTTTGTTTAAATAATTTATGTGTGTGTACTGTGTATATTAATTATGTATATATAAATACACACATACAATATATATTTTTAAAATATTTACATGGATTTACATGTACTGTATATATTTATATAATTTATATTATATATAAATACATTTAATATATAAACATAACATTTTTCTTAATTATATACATGCATGTGTGTGTGTGTATTTATATATACATAACAAACATACACAGTACACATACATATATTATGTAATAAAAAGTTTTATTTTAGATGCGATTAATCGCTTGACAGCACTAGTTTTTATTAATATTTTGAAATTATTTTTCAATTTTCCATCTTCATTATAATTAAAATTTTTAGTATTTTATAATGTTATATTCCTTTAATGTCTACATAGTTTTTATTCATTTTTATGTAAATTTTAGTTTTAGTTATTTTAGTACTTTAAGTTAAACCAAATGAAAATGCTAAATTTTGTCTTGGTAACTAGCTGAAATAAAATAAGTTTATTTTTTTTAAATATATTTTATTTCAGTTATTTATTTATTTATTTTTTAGTTAACGATAATAACCAAATGACCCTCCACCAACCCAGTGTCCTCTTTTAGTAAGAAGTATGTCAAAACAGGAAAGAAATCTGCGCTCATTGTTTGAGTTTTTTAAATGTATGAAGCTAAACGTGAATTTATGTATTTCTAAGTCAATAAAGTCTCTCAGGCAAACGTTTCTTTAAACACACACAGATCTCTCTCATTTGTCATCACAAACGCTCTCTGTCATTATCAGACTGATGATTCTGGCCCCATCCCTCAGCAGGAAATGATGTCATCAGTATTCTGTACATTTTTATATATATATATATATATATGCTGCTTTATTTTATTTGATCAGTGCACACTTTCAGTTGTACGCAAGCATATAGATCAAAACTATAGACAACAATGAAATGTGGCGTTATCTAATCAAATATGCACTGATTTGCAGACATTTCCAGAACATAAATCTGAACACTGGATAAAGCCAGGATCAAAATTATTGTTTGATTTGTTGACATATTAGATTTAAAGGCTTTTAGTGTTGGGATTTTACATTTCTCATTTTACCACTCCATAAATCAGAAAATACTGTCAACAGACAGAAAATAATTCATTTTTGCCATGTTTTTAGGAATAAAATGTTGTATAAATCAGTGTGAATGATATACCAACAAACCCCCTCAGTAAAAACCTTTAGAATATAGATTGGAATAAAACTGTAAATTTTGGTGTATGTACTGTAAGTGCTGCTGAAGTGTAGATAAAAACTCACCTCCTTTAAAGATTTGCATTTTTACCACGTTTTTAAGAGTACAATGTTGTATAAATCAGTGTGAATGATTTATGAACAAACCCCTCAGTAAAAACCTTCAGAATATAGAGAGGAATAAAACTCTAAATTTTGGAATTTATAAGTGTTGCTGAAGTGGAGAAAAAACTAATTTGCCTTCAAAGATTTGCATTTTTACCATGTTTTTAGGAATAAATGTTGTATAAATCAATGTGAATGATATCTGAACAAACCCCTCAGTAAAAACCTTCAGAATATAAAGAGGAATAAACCTCTAAGTGTTGGTGTATGTAAGTGTTACTGAAGTGGAGAAAAATCTTTTAAAGATATATATTGTAACTGAAATCTTCAGACGCAAATAGATAAAGTGCAATAAAATAAACACTTTTTCATTGTTTTCTTTCTGCTAGTCTGAATGAAGACATGTTATGGACATGTAATCTTCTGTATGACCTTTTGACCTTTGGTTGATCTCAGGCGCAGCAACGCACAAACCCAACGCGGTGGAGCCTGAGAAACAGACTGACCACACGGTGAAGATCGCCGGCGTCATCGCAGGAATACTGCTCTTCGTCATCATCTTCCTTGGCGTGGTGCTGCTCATGAAGAAACGGTAAGAACCTCAACACACACACACACACACTGTGGATGATCGGTTACACTGATTTCACCACGGTTAAGGGTGATGACGCATCAGAAGGTGCAGTTAACCAAAGTTTGGACATACGTGACTCAGTTCATGTTAAAACCTTTAATAAAGACCTCTCCTTAAATGTGTGAAATTACACTCAAAACATATAGTATTTAGGCTTAAATTGAAGATTTATGTATTTGAATTGCATTTAATTTTTCTATTCATTCAGATGACAATGTTTTAACATAAACACGTATAAACCTAATCTAATGCTTGCTACTATATATAATTACTCTATTTATCATCAAATAATTAATCGTATCATTAAATCTCATACATTTCAACTGATTGAATATTGCTTGTTCCACAGCTAGTCATGTTTTAACCATGTTAATACTTTTTAACCATGTTTTTACTTGGTTTTAAATGAACAAGTATTATTGTTTTCACAATGAACAAATTTATGCATGCATAAATAAATGCATTTTAAAAAATGATTTTTAAATAATCAGATAGATGCAAATAATTAATCATAAACTATGTAGTTTATGTTAAAACTAATCTAAATTCATTTAAATTATTATATGCAATTGAAATAAATGCTGCCTTATGCCTCACATAGGACAAAGAGGATTAAGATGCGAAGCAATTCAAATACATAAATCGAACCAGGTCTCATGGCATAAACGTACCTGGGGGCACTTTTTAGCGAGACCATTTTTACATACCTTACTGCACGTTTCGCCGCAGTTTCAAAGAGAAATGTCCACTGAGTGGCGTTAAAACACAGGTTCAATATGTAAACCATGGCATGTTTTTTCTTACGTTGATATAGGTACGTATGGCTGTGTTTTTATTACGTTGCTTCAAGTACGTAATAAAAACCGGAGCTCCTCAGCTCTCAAGTCCGTCTCCGTACTCCGTGAGCTAACGAACAAACCTACCGTCAATGGAAACCCATAGATATGAAGCTGGATGTGTGTGAGGCTAACGTTCAAAAGCATCAGTTTTCAAATCTCCCAACATATTAACATTGTTTTGAAGTCATAACATGATATTCTTCAAGTAATTGTGCCAAAATTACGCTTTATTAATCGAAACTCTGTAAATTTGTGTGAAAAGGAATAAAAGGCGTCAGAGTTTTACTGCTTCTAGTGTTCATTTATTTTGGAAACTGCAGTGATATGTACTTATTGGTACGTATTTTGTGTCTCGCTAAAAAGTGCACCCAGGTACGTTTATGCCATGAGACCAGGTAGCATAAATCTTAAATTTAGGCCTAAATATTTTTTGTTTTGTTTTGTGTACATATGATTTCCCTAACATGTTTTCCTTACATTTTCCTAATGTTTTACAAAGCATCCCATGATGCACCTAATGAATCTAGACAAAGACAAAACTCATGTATTTGTCACGCTTTGATCTGCACATACACTAGTATTACATTTTCGTTCATACATTCCCTAGTGAAAAATAAATATACTAAAATGTATTTAAAATCAATTTATTTCATGCTAAGTATACTACAAATGCATTTACATAATATAATGAATACAAATACCCTGCAATTGTACTTGTTTCTATACTAAACTGGCATACTTAAAGTCTGCTAAATTGGAACAACTCATTTTGTACTTAATGCACTTGAATTGTGCGGAAGTAGTGCTAAAGTCCAACTAAAGATGTACTTAGTATATTTGATTGTGCTAAAGTGGAACTATTGCAAGTATACTTTAGGTACACTTTAAATATCATGCATTTAAATGCTGATATTATTCAAAGACCACACATTCTTAATCAATAATGACATTAAAACACGTTTTAGGTTTAATATTAAGAAATGTGCTTTGTGCACAAGTAGTACTTCAAATAAAGTTTAATTATAATTTTTATATCAGTAAGTCTCGAGCGATATATCAGTCAATATGTTAATAGATTTGAACTATACTTAGTATGAAATAAATGCTGTTTAAATATATTACATTCAAGCTTTACGTGTTTTCAGTAATAGGAAGAAACTACAGGAAGATACTCTGTTATTTCAGTCCTGTGACTATTATTCTAACCTGTACATTAATATTAATGAGGAAGGAGCAGATGTGTCCAAACTTTCGTCTCATCCGCAGTCAGATCAGGACTTTGTGTTTTTGTGGAAAACCGCAGAGAGCAAATCAGATTGTCTGGAGTTTAACCGCAGATATTAATAATAGATTTTCCTCCCAATTTCCACCTGACCTTTCATCCGCATTGTCTATGCAACACTGAATTATTAATCTAATTATGTTGATAAGCCATGGTTAAAATGCTGTGTAATGGCCTGATAAAGAGCTGTTCTCCCGGTGACCCTGCATCTGAAAAAAGACGAGGGAATCTCAGTAGATCCGTGATTGTGTGACTGATGAACGCTCGTCGCTAGCTGGAGGCTAGTTTACATTAGCTGCCCACGGATCACGGGTCGTCCGGAGTCAGTTTCTGCAAATATCCAGCTCGCACACACAAACGCTCCTGTTTGTTTGCTCCAGATTAGCTGTTTGCCCTGCTGAATATAAAACAGCCCAATCCAGAACCACTACAGTAAATGTAATAGTCATTTACAGCCATAAATTTGAACTGTATACAGTTTTAGACAGTGAGACTCATACATGTCTATCTAAACATCTGTGGTGAATGTGAGCACACACAGTTCTGTTTGTTGTCATCATCTCTGTAATACAGTATATACTTCACAACAACATTTGTTTAAGATGGTTGTATCTGTAATTAAAATTATTGTAGGGTTTATTTCGCTGTCACTGTATTGTTCTCTGTAGAGCTGCCTTCTTGCGATTCCATTTATTTATTTAATCAGGGAAAATGCACATTAATAATAAATGAAATCAATGTAAATTGTGCCAGATTTATCCAAGGTGGCTAATTTTCATCTGAAATCTCAGGGAAGATTTTTTAAAAATTATTAATTAAAAAAACCAATACATGATACAAAATATCTAAAACTAAAATCCCTATAAATGTTCACAATTGTGATTCAACAGTAGCCAGATTATTTGTTTTTTAGCAAAACCACAATGACTATCTTTTTATTCTGGTGAGAGTGCTTGAATCTGCTAATTACCAAAACCAAATTTTGTGATGCAGATTTTACTGTAAAGCTGCTTTTATATATATATATAATAACTTATGTAACTTCTGCACAGTTTAAGGTAGTTTGCCGATAGATTTCTCTAAGCCAGTAATTGTTTTTTAATTATTATTATCATTGAGATACTATTATAATTTTTGTTAAGATTTTAAGTTATTTGTGTTATTTTTCATTTTAATTTTTGTTAAAGTGTTGGTAGTTTTGCTATGTATTTTTGTCATTTATGTTAGCTTTTGTTTTTTTAAAAACATGTCCATACAGTTTTATATTATTATTATCTAAACTAAACGATGAATGATATGCAAAAGGAATATTTGGAAATGTGTATTACCTACTGGCGCACAAAACAAATGCTAGAAATACTCATGATGTTGTTGTGAAGCATCTGATATGTGGTCGTTTGCACAGTTACTGTATGTATAAATGTGAATAAAGCAGCGGTTCTCAACCTGGAGGAAAACTTTACATTATTAAAATACAGTTATATTAACATAATATTTATTGAAATGCTGTAAAACATCTTGATGTATAACATTAAACTGACATCTTTTTTTAGGGTTCATTTGTATTTTTTAAGGAGTGAAAGAGGTTGAGAAGCGCTGCTCTAAAGTCATTCGTTCTGTTTCTGAATGTCATTTGCATTGATAGATGGGTTTATTTCACACACGCGTGTTCAATAATCCCAAACACCGGATTCACCAAATTTCCCTCCCGGAGAGATGAGCGTTGAACACTCCGTAGACATTTTAATTGAATCCCGTTCAATATGCTTTAATCAAATGAACGAGCGTGATTGAATCTCTCGCATCTATTTGGTTTAATTTGCCGAATTAGATTAGAACGTGAGGAGAACATACTAATTCCTCATTATAAGGCCAAGCGCACGCTCTGGACGCTGCATCTGGTCATTTACAGTGCAAATGTTTTCATATTCCTCTAATTACATCCTGAAAAATTAGGAGATGCACTGAGGAAGGTGAATTAATGTTGGTTTTATTACTAATGTACAGTGTGTTCTGATTATCTGTGCTCTGATTGACTTTTCACACATGACATCGTCCTCATAAAGACTTATTAATGCACATATGAATGCTCACAGACAGATTATAGATGCAGAGCACCAGTTCATAGTAAGAAGGAAGTCTCTTCTGCTCACCAGAGATGCATTTATTTGATCAAAAATACAGTAAAAACAGTGAAATACTATTACAGTTTAAAACAGCTGTTTTCTATGTGAATATCTGTTAAACTGTAATTTATTTCTGTGATGCACAGGTGAATTTTCAGCATCATTACTCCAGTCTTCAGTGTCACATGATCTTCAGAAATCATTCTAATATGCTGATTTGCTGCTCAAGAAACATTTCTGATTATTATCAATGTTGAAAACAGTTGTGCCTCACAATATTTTTGTGAAAACCGTGATTCACTACCAAAAACTAATTATTTTATTCATCAAGGATGCATTAAATTGATCAAAAGTGATGGTAAAGACATGTATAATGTTACAAAAGATTTATATTTCAAATAAATGCTGTTCTTTTGAACTTTCTATTCATCTGTGAATCCTGAAAAATAAAATGTATTACAGTTTCCACAAAAATATTCAGCAGCACAACTGTTTACAACACTGATAATAATAATAATAAAATAAAAAAAAAAGAAATGTAATAAATAATTGGATAAATAATTAAATTCAGTATTTAATTATTAATATATATTTTCAATTTTAAATAAAATTCAACAATTTTAATTATGAATATAAATTCTAAAATTATTATTACAATTATGTAAATATTAATTAATTGTAAATTAATATGAATGCTATTAATGTATTTAAGCGATTTAAAATGTATTTTTTTATTTTTTTAAATATTTTTATTTGAATTAAATGTAATTATTAATATACATTTTTAATTAATATAAATGTAAATATAAATTAATTGTAAGTTAATATAAATGTTCAATTTGAAATCAGCATATCAGAATGATTTCTGAAGATCATGTGACAGAAGACTGGAGTAATGATGCTGAAAAAAATACAGCTGCGCATCACAGAAATACATTACAGTTTAACAGGTATTCACATAGAAAACAGTTATATTAAGTTCTAATGATATGAACATTTTTTACTGTATTTTTGATTTTTAAAAATGCAGCCTTGGTGAGCAGAAGAGACTTCTTTCAAAACATTAAAAAAATTTAGTGTATGTTAGTTTTGGAACAGCTATTGATCCACCCAGACAAAAACAAACACACATATACAGTCAAACCAAAATGTATTCAGACACCTTCAACATTTCTCGCATTGGTAAAATGGGAAAAACTGTCAGAACAAATGCATCTTGATAATGTCAAATAAATTTGATAGAAAGGTATGTAATGAATTCGGTTGAATAGCTGTCAGCTGTTAAATTTAAGAACACAATTAGATAAAACCAATTTAGCTCAACTAATTACCAAGCAATGCTTCATTTTGTTCAGTCTGTGGAGTAAAAAGGTCGCATTAGCAATTAAAGAAAAAACACTTAAGGGAGACATGCTCAGATCAAAGTGTCTGGATAATTTTTGATTACAAATTTTACTGGTAGTCCACTGTATGAAGAAATTTTGTGACTAATATTTATTTTGCTATCCTCACTTACATAAATGAACTACTATAGTGTCCTGCACCCATTAGTAAAAAAAAAAAAAAAAAAAAAAAAAAAAAAAAAATATATATATATATATATATATATATATATATATATATATATATATATATATATGTGTGTGTGTGTGTATATATCAAAAATTATCTCTGGTGTCTGAATAATTTTTGGTTTGGGTGTATATACTGTAAGTCACATGACCCTCTGGTTGGTCAGCTGACCCTCCATAGCAGGAAGTCACATGGGTTCAGGTTCATCTCTCTCTCTTTCTCACGAATGCCACCATGTCTGCTTCTGTTCATTTTCTATCGTTTCGTAACATTAATATTTTTTACTTTTTCTTTCCTTCCATCTTCATCCCCCTCCACTGCTTAAACCCCTCCACCACCCCACTGGGCAGGAGAACCTATCAGTCCTACACTTACTACCTGTAAGTAAAACACCTTTGTACACTGTTAGTGCCATGCTATGCTCAACCTGCATGATCCGGATCCAGATCCGGTCCAGATCCGCTCCGGCGGCTCAGGGCTCCAGAGTTAACATCCGGCCCTGCTTTTCAATCCCAGAGTGTTATCTGTAACTGTTATGATCTTCAGCTGATATTGCTTATTGATGTGATTCTCCATCATCTGCTGTGAAATGCCTGTCTGTGAATGTCAGAGCCTTGATATGATTACCGATGATTCATTTACAGTCGATGTGATTGATCTTTGTAGCTTGTAGATGACTAGAAGAATCACTTTCCCAAGGAAACTCCTCCTTTTCTTTCTGTTGCCCAGCTCAGGGAAGGGAAACATGCTTTTTCCCAACCTGGAATTACCCTTCATCTCATAAATCATCATCATCATTATTATTAATCGCAGTTGTCACGCGCTTCCAGTTTTCCTGCATGTTTGGTGTTTGTTGCATGAAGTCAAATGAAGTGCATCATCCTCATGTTCTGATGTTGGTTTCCTCACGCGTGTTTAATGGATGCTTGATCTGTGCTGTTTGTTTGTTTGTCATCAGTTCTTAATTTGTAAATGAATAATTGCCGGAGTTAAAAGGCGCTGTGACCGACAACTTCAGTTTTCCCGGAACGTTCAATGACGTCACATAATAGGGCACAGGATTTCAAACCCTGGGTCACTAATTGGGTCGCCAGAATGATTTAAGGAAAATGTATATCTAAGATACATTAAAAATAACAAAATTAGTTTTCATAAAAATAAAATTAAACCATAGTGTATATATATACATATGAAAGGTATAGCTAAATATGCGAAAAATATCTGACTTAAATAATTAACCGTTTTAAAACAGATGGGAGGTGCGGCGCTCCACAAACGCGCATCCTTGCTTTATTTTACAAAAGCACAAATGTTCTGTTGTTATTTTGAATGTGAAAAAATAAAAGTTAACACTTTGCGCTTTCAAATGATGTCTTACTCTTATCTGTATTACCAAAAATGATGTATTTTATGTTTCAGCTGTTCGATCGCGCCGGCGTAACATAAATAATTAATAGTTTAACATTCAAATACACTGCCTATATGGAAACATTAGGATTTGTGTCGAATGAGAGAGGTACATGAGCCCATACTCCTGGTACTTTCAGTTTCACTTTGTTTTGGTTTCTTTAGCTTCACATATTCTTAATGTTCTTAATACCGTTACATTTAAATTATTTGTTTTGGAGTGAGCTAACGTATAGCTATGTTTATAGTGTTTGTAATGTTTATACATTATAATATTTCACTTCATTTGGTATTATTTCTGGTATTTCTGGTATTATTACACTCTCTCTAAACGTTATGTTAATAATTTAGCTCTTTTGTAAGACTGAATGCAGGCATGAATTTCTATTTTCATTTTAATTCAAGTTTTAGTTGTTTTATGTGCTTTTGTCATTTTTATTAGGTTTTGTTTCAGTTTTTCTTTTTATCTTTGTTATTTTTTATTTCAGTTTTAGTTTTAGTAATAATTTTAGTACTTCAACTTCAAATTATTTTATTTCAGTAACTGCCTGGACAACATTACAAATTAAGTTTTTTTTTTTTTTTATTTAATCTATTTAATTTTCTTCATTTTTTTAAAGTATATTTTCAGTTTTCATTTTTATTTTAGTAATTGTATGTGCTTTTCCCATTTTTATTAGTTTTTGTATTATTATTTTTATATTTATATTTTATTTCAGTTTTAGTCATTTTAATACTTCAACTAAGTTATTTTATTTCAGTTAGTGCCAGGGCAACATATGTATTTTTGATTAAGTTTAAGTTTCATATTTAATCTAATATTTTTATTTTATTTTATTTATTTATTTCCATTTTAGTTTTAGTAATTTTAGCATTTCAACTTAAACTTATTTTATTTCAGTTAATGGTAGGACAACATTTACTTTTTGTTTAGGTTTTAGTTCATTATTAATCTAATATTTATATTTTATTTCACCTTTTATTAACAAAAATAATTTTTAATAGTTTCTGTTTATAATACAGTCAGTGTCTGATTACAGAATCATATAAACCTTTATTTTTAATAAATGAGTGAAACGGAATTACTGTAACAATTAAACCCACTTTTTAAATCAACAAAAGTGAATGTAGTTTAATTGTAGTCACTTGACTACAATTTTTTTTTTTTTTTTTTTTTTGCGATGTAGAAATTTATTTTGTTGCAATAGATACTTAAACACACACACACACAGGAAATGTTACACTAAATATTATCTACATGATTGTGCTTGTAATGTAGTTAAAACAGTTAAAAATTATTGGTGGAATTGGGTCCAGTGGAATAAGAATGAAGCTGATTCTCATCAGTGTTTGTTTGTGGATTCATATGTCATATAGAGCTGCAGTATTGATTTATGAAGGCAGTGAGCGTGTCAGTCATCAGCGTGCTGCTGTCAGTCGTTAGGATCTTGGGTTTTGGACCTGAGCCGAGCGGATGAGACAGAGCGCTTGTCTGATTCATTATTAACTCTCTGAATCAGTCTAAATGATTCCTTCATGAGCTGATTCTGTCTATTTCAGGGATTCGCAAACTTTTTAACTTTTTTTTTTGCCATCCGAAACCTTTTAAGCTAAAATTTTAATGAAATAATTTGTCAATACACTCACGTTCACGGTTCTCTGATGTCAGTTAATGCTCTCATGATATGCAGATAAATAATTCAATTATTGTTTGTTTTGTTAAACTTTATTTATCAAGTCAAGTCAATTATGTATTATTTTAATTATTTTATTTTATATAATTGTATTATTATTTATATAATTTTACGTAAATTAATTTTACATTAATTAGCTTTTCATTAATTCAGTCAATTAAAAAATAAAAAAGTAGATTTAAAAAAATAAAATTAGTTTTTATTTTAATGAATGAATTTTTCTTTATTTTTATAATTTTATTTTTCATTTAATTTTAGTTAGTTTTAGTAATTTTGTTTTTGTCATTTTTATTCGTTTTTTTAATATATATTTAATCGTTTGTATTGTTTTCAGTTTTAGTTATTTTAGTTCATCAAGATGTGCATTAACCAAATGAAAATAAAAAGTGTTTCTGTTGCAGCAAGCTTAAATATAATTTGATTTCAGTTAATGCTTATTTTAAATGACTTTTTTATGGTTTTAATTTTTAGTGTGGTTTAGTTTTACATGGACTCAGGGGTGTAGTTTTTTGGGGGGATATATTTATAGCATGGTTAATGGAAACCTGTTGTAAACCTACTGTAATCTATTTGAATTATTTTGAGAAATTGCCACTTTAAAATGCTATTGAGAAAGTCGAACTAAAAAGACTGATGAAAACAGGAGAATAATCTTGCAACAGCACTAAAATCTTTTTAGTGACCTTTGCTAGAATTTATCACGTTTTATTGTAGGCTTATTTAATGTGGTCATTTTTGTCTAACTTGTAGAATTTATAATAGATAATCTGTTATGGAATAGATTTTTTTCCCCCCTATAAACTTACAACTGTAGCTATTGTTTCTAAATATGCAGGCTGTTGTTTTCATAAGAAATGCTATAATAGATTAATAAAAAAGTCATTTTTGGCATTATGATGATTAAATAGGCTACCCTCATTATAACAAATGCTACAGTTAAGAACTATGGTACATTTTCAGAATCGAGAGCCGTGTGTAAAATGGGTTCTAATGATGAGTGATGGGAAAACCTGGCCTTCAAATACTCCAAGAGATGGCAAAGATTAAATCATTAAGAGCCTGATGAACTGTTAAGGCGCAAGAAATAAACAATATCAATATAAGAAAATTTTAAGTTAGATTGACTTCCCATGGCATGATGAATTAGTGAATAAGTGCCTAAAACATGTAAAATACATTATATATCCTATGTAAACAAGTAATTGTTAACTTGGCTATTACTTCATTGCAGTTATGTTAACAAACTTGCATGTGTGGATGATAGCAAAAAATAAAATTTTGCAAAAATGAAACATATAAACAAACAAACAAATGAATAAAGCTTATGAGGAGCACTAAAACAGTTCACACTTCACCCCCCCCCCCATGTTCAAACTAAAAATGACGCCCTTGCATGGACTAATAGTTAATGTTACTGTGAGCAGGTGCTAGTTAATTCTAATGGTTATGAGTTAATAGGTTCATGTTGAGGTTAAATCTGGAGCTCCTCAAAATCTCTAGTCTAGTCTTAACCCATTTAATCCAAAATTCTTCCCAGACGTGAAAATATCCAAATCATGTGTCATTAGTAAGCCTTTGAAATAATCAATAATTCTTTTTTGAATTTTCTTTGGGAAAAGTGTGTGAAAATTTGTGTTTTATGGTCGGTGACAATTGTGACCTGTGGGATAATGTGTGTACTGAATTAACATATTTCTGCAGTCATAAAATTTTTATATATCATAGCCCAGCTATTTTAAACAGTTTGATCACATAGCGTTGCTATTATGCATAAAAAACCCTTATACAACACTGAGAGGAATACTGAGATAAAAGACAAAAAAATACAACCATCAACGTATTTCGAAATTGTTACTTTTTTGTAACATATATAATCTTTATTATTATTATTATTATTATTATTAGTGCTACCAGTATTACACACTGCAAAAAAATAAATAAAATAAAAGTTTAAACTTAAAAGTTTAAGGCAGCCAGCTTCAGGAGATTTTTGAGAAAACTCAAAAATCTCCTGAAGCTAGTTTTCTCAACTTTTGATTTTTTTTTTTTTTTTACACTGCAACTTCAATATTGTAACTTATTTGTAACATTTGAACTTTAAATTTTTAAATCATTGCAACATTTTAGTGCAGTCTTCACTAACAACTGCAACTGGATGTAAACCTAAATTCACTGTTATCCCACCGGTCACTATTGTGACCATCAAGATGTTTACTCATTCTATGACCACACTCAACAAAACTGAATATATGTGAATTCATATATTAATACTAGACACCTTAAAGATAATGTGTTTCAAAAATCTTTGTTAACATACTTTATGCGTTGATGCAGTCATCATCTTCTCAAGATGCAAACAGGAATTAAACTGCTTTGGTCGTGTGACAATTTGCACTAATCATGTGAAACTGCACGTATTTAATTGAGACTCTTCATTTATGTTTTTTTCCATATTTGCAGGAAGTGCACTAAAACACCAGTCAGTAAGGTGTTTAGAGCTTTATAAATGAAAACCTTTTTTACAGTCACTATTGTGACCGGTGGGATTCTGGATTTGCTGTAATAAAGTGTGGGATTGTTTGACATGTTGTGATTTAGTGTTTTTCTCTGGTTTAATTGTAGTTTAATGTTGTGTCGTGTCTTTAGTCTCTGTTGGCTCTCGCTCATGTACTGATCCCAGACCAGCGGCACAGCACGCATCCCACAATTCCCCACTGTTCCCTACGTCCGAGCGGCTCTAATGAAGACGCTCGCGTTAAACGCCTACAACGGCCACGCTCGTGTGTGAGAACACAATTCCCAGCATGCCGTGCAGTTTCATCTGCGGTGCACGATCTTTCCTCTGCTGGACACAGTCAATTAGGACTGTGTCTGTGTGTGTGTCTGTATAATGTGTGTGTTTGTGAGTATTTATGTGTGTGTGCGTGTGTGTGTTTGAAATAGAAATAGAAGTAGAATTTGACTCCACAATTGTAAGACCTTAAAATATAAAGTTGAAGTTCATATACACTGTTTGAAAGTACACTCCAAAAAATGCTGGGATAAAAACAACCATTGCTGGGTTATTTTAGCAGCCCAGCACTAGATAAATCTTGGACAGAACACATGCTGGGTTATTTTAACTCAACTATTGTTTAAAAATTACTATATTACTGGTTTAAAATGGGTTGGAAATTAGAAATCAGAATTACTAGAAGTAACAGTAATAATCAAAAGATGAACATTTATTAATAAGAAGGAATACCCATATACAGAAATATATGAATACAGCATAGTTTACAATATTACATACGAGAATGAAAGATGCTCAGGACAGTTGGCGGTCGTCACGAAAGCTTATCATTTACACATGTTTTTAAGCCTTACCAATTTAAACATTCAAGAGATTTTAAAGCATTCAAGCACAAGAAGAACTCAACTAAGCAAACACTGAATTGAGTTCTCTTTCGCATCTTCTTGCGCTTGAACGAACACATAGACCTCGCCAATTTAAACATTCAAGTGCAAAAAGATGCAAAAGCACTTCGATTACTCCCCCTCCCACTGCCCCTACTGGTTTGTGTTCCTACTGTGTATTTTTTCCGTTTCTGAACCACGGTACGTTTGCGTCATCAGAGTGGCAGCTACTGAACTGTTTACCCCTATTTACTAGGTAACGACTATGCAGAACACGGCCAAATGATGAATGGATGCTTGCTACGGATTATGAACATTTTGATGCATTTTCAAAGCACCAACACAGAACAGCACATGTGTATATTTGTCACGACTGTAATGCAAAGCTTCAAAAGAACACAGGAGTCACTTCCTGCGAGCATAAATGAGGTTTAATTTGTCTCTGCTGCAGCGCGTCAGACACGCTTTTCAGAAAAGCAGTGAGTAAACGCGGAAATATACAGTTTGACCTATGCATATGTCACAAAAGGGATAGTGTACCCAAAAATTTAAATTACCCCATGATTTACTCACCCTCAAGGCATCCTATGTGTATATGACTTTCTTTTTTCAGATGAATACAATCGGAGTTATATTAAAAATGTCCTGGCTCTTTCAAGCATTATAATGGCAGTGATAACAGTGGGTGTTATTTTTTAATAGTACAAAAGAAGTCCAATAAAGCGCATCCATCCATAATTTAACGTGCCTCACACGGCTCCGGGAGGTGAATAAAGGCCTCCTTTAGTGAATTGTTGCGTTTATGTAAGAAAAATATCCATATTTAACATTTGTGACCCTGGACCACAAAACCAGGGTACATTTTTTTAATTGAGATTTATACATCATCTGAATAAATAAGCTTTCCATTGATGTATGGTTTGTTATGATCGGACAATATTTGGTCGAAATACAACTATTTGAAAATCTGGAATCTGGGAAAAAATCTAAATATTGAGGAAATCGCCTTTAAAGTTGTCCAAATTAAGTTCTTAGCAATGCATATTACTAATCAAAAATTAAGTTTTTATATATTTACGGTAGGAAATTATTTTTGGCATAAAAGAAAAATCGATAATGACGTAGGATGTCAGCAAGGTGATATTCCATAACCTGCCTATAAACAAACAGTACTGTGATTAGAGAACATATTTTAACATCAAAATAAATTAATTTCAGTATTATAATGAATTAAATCCATTTGTTATGCAAGACTAAAGGCATTTCCGTCATGTAAACTGACTGCTGCTGATGCATTAGCTGATTGTCACCTTGTCCCTGTACGTTGCGTTGCCTAAAATAAAATCATTTACAGCATTTCAGCAGTCAGTGAGATTGACCCAGCCACTAACCCAACGGCTGGGTAACACAAAAATTACCCAACAATGGGCCTCATTCATAAACACGAGCAGAACAAATTTTTGTAAAGCCATTCTGACGTAAACTTTCGAATTCATGAAAATGTTCGTATTTTCAAAATGTTAGCTGGTACGAAATAAATGTCCCTACCACGAATAAATGGTTCATAAAATATTCTGTGTTCTTTTTGGCAAACTGTTGACTGTTGATTTTGATGTACTGCCATAATAATTAAAGTTAATTTGCCCTTGCCCTCTTTTTGTTAGTTTTTTGTTTTTTGCACCACCAGCTGGACGTTTTCAGAAGAACACCTGACATTTTTTCAGCTGGCTAAAAACTCTTTGGTGAACACACGTTATTGAATATTTATTGTTAAAGCTGCAGTACGTAACTTTTTTTGGGTTAAAAATGATCCGAAATCAATATTTGAGCAAGTACATAACCAGTTAGTGTTCAAAACTATCACCTTACTTCAGCCCGATTCACAATGGTTAATAATGTTTTCTAATTTGAGTGTTACGGGTAGGTTTTCGTGGGAAATTCGAGCATGGCACTGCTTCATTACGTCACGTCTGTAAATATAAAGAAGTTTTCCCGGCTACTAGGCTATCACATGAGGATCCTGCAGGTGGAGGATAGTTTGTAGCCTTTTTCACAGCAGCTAGAATAATTAAATGTATTATTTTGATGGCAGATTGTTTATGAAACACATGTGAATGAAATTAAATTATATTCCAGTTTTAAATGTGCTTCTGATTACAGATAGCCTGGGATTACACAAGATTTGTATTTTAAAGAAAACCAGTTCGAAGGGAGCATAGTTTGCTTTTTGGGTTAAAAGAATTTCTTAATATGAAATTTGAATGGAATGACAATTAGAGATTAGACTGTACAGAAATTGAAATCTACACGTTAATACACACTATACTCATAGTCACGCAATGCTGATGTTGTTAACATTAATAATTTGAGAATAAAGTATAACAATAATAATAATTTGCAACCGATCGTTAGATTTCATTACCATTGGTAGCGCGATTTATTGTAATGCTTGGTCAGAACAAACATGGCAGACTTGTTACTTACTTGTTCAGATGACAATATACGGTGAAAATTCTTATTTGGGTCATATATTCCAAGACGTAGGCTAGAATCCGTGATTCCTAAATACAGTATCCACACCGGTGCGGTGACTGGCTGCCACACATTCACTTCAAAACATTATATTCATCCGCGCTGGAGCCGTGCCGGAGCACAACCCCACGCATGGAAGATAATTCCGCACAGAGCTGCAATTCCAGGTTTTCAAATAGAGATGGCGACAAAGAGGCAAAACGTACGGACTGCAGCTTTAAATATATGGCCTATTAGTCTTTTTTGCATCTTCATGCAATATACTGGAGCCAAACCTGAGCAAGTAGACCAGAATATTCCACTGCGTTTCTGGACACGCAATTTGCGTAGCTGTAACTCATAGGCGGGGATTATGCTAATTGTGAATGAGCGTGCACGAGCGCCCTATTTACGAATGATTGGAATTCATTAACATACACGTTTAACTATCAAATCAGACATTTACGAAGCGTTTGTGAATCCGGAGGAGAGTTTTCTTTTTGGGAATATCTGTTTTATTCGCAAATTAGTCAGAATTTACTCATATATTTACGCAAGTTTCATGAATGAGAAAAAAAAAACAACGTATGACCCAGCAACCTCAACCCAGTGATTGGGTATAAAAGAATAACCCAGCATTTTTTTAGTGTTCTATTTCAGTCTTTCTACATTAAAACATTGATTCTTTGTAGTGATTTGAGAAATTTACCAGTGATTTCTGAGTGTAAATTGTGTAGTGTGGGAATCGAATCTAAATCTTCCTGCCAAATGCAGATTGAGTTTTGACAGAGCTGATGGTTGATGTTCCTATGGAGGAGTTCCTGTTGTTTAGCGTGGCTAATCTCATGGCGGCGTAACCCGTTAGCTCTGCTCATCAATCATGTCTTCTGCGGATGTTCATGAGCTCAGTTCGGCTTTAATGGAGTTTTTAGTTTGTAGAAACTTGCTGCATCTCCTTACTTTGTGGTTTGGCTTCGTTTCCAAGATCTCATTCGGAATTACCTGCGGATCCGCTTTGGGAAGTCGAGCCTCAGGCGAGGAAACACATGCTAATTTCCCTCCCACGGATTGGCTGAGTAATTTGGCCTCATTTGCATTTGTGGATCGTTAGCAGATGAAGGCAGGTTAACTGAATTAAAGCAGAACTCCATTACAGCGCTCCAGAACACGCTGTAATCACGGAGAACCGGCGCTCCTTGAGGCTCTTGGTGGGGCATTGATTAAAATTATATTGGGCTTTAATTGGGAGGGTGACTTTGCCATCTTAATCAGGCCCTGCTCATTAAAATGAGCCTCTTTTGATTAGTTTAATGGCCGACCACCTTGAGTGCTTTCTCAGAACTGCTCTTTGTTCACTAAAATACATTTGTTGAACTAACCTCTTGCCCTGTTCCTCATTTACAGTGTTAAAAGCAGAACGTACAGTACGGTTGTGTTCAGAATGACATACATGCCCAACTTTAAATACTGTTTAAATGCATAAATGCAGTATGAAACTATAAACTTTTCAAATTGTACATTATTGTCAAATAGCCACTATAATTCGGTGAGTTACATGTGGAAATAATTCATTTTAATTCAGTGTCAAATATTATGAAGACAAACCAAATTATAGTTGAAGATGAAAATAAACTAAAATTAAAACATTTTTGTTACTTAAAATAAATATTAACTGAAATAAAATAAAAAATATATTTTACTTAAGCTTGTTCCCAAAGCAACATTTCTCATTCATTTAGTACTAAACAGGGTTATTATAATTAACCGGAACTAAAAATATAAAAATGTTTCTTGAAATAAATATTGCCAAGACAACGTTTCTCATTTTAATTTAGTTTGATATACAGAATTTACAGAAAAATTAATTAAATAAATAAATATATATATATATATATATATATACAAAAATGCATAAAATAGACATAAAAACTCATAAATGTGACAAAAACACACAACAAAATTACTAAAACTTTGAAATTATAATGAAAATAGATGTAATAAGGTTGAGTACATTCCCAAACAGTGTTCATACTGCATACTGTGTGTGTGTGTGTGTGTGTGTGTATTTCCTGTCAGAACTGTCAGTCACGTCACTAATGCTGTTACAGTATCTTTATCTTTGATTTTGTGATTTGCAGAAAACTGGCGAAGAAGCGCAAGGAGACGCTGAGCAGCACGAGACAGGAGATGACGGTGATGGTGAACTCAATGGACAAGAGCTACACGGAGCAGGGCACCAACTGTGATGAAGCGCTTTCATTCATGGACACACACAACCTCAACGGACGCTGTGAGTCACACACACACACACACACACGTGCGCGCGCACACACACACACACACTCACACACACTATACACACTTTTGATCAAAAGCGACAGTAAAGACATTTATGTTACAAAAGTTTTCTATTTCAAATAAATGCTGTTCTTTTGAACTTTCTATTCATCTGTGAATCCTGAAAAATAAAATGTATCACAGTTTCCACAAAAATATTGTGCAGCACAACTGTTTCCAACATTGATAATAATCAGAATCAGTTTCTTGAGCAGCAAATCAGCATATTAGAATGATTTCTGAAGATCATGTGACGCTTAAATAAGATAAAATTCATGTTTTATTTAAGCTTGTAGCCAAAGCAACATTTCTCATTCATTTAGCTTAACTTTATGTACTAAACAGGGTTATTATAATTAACCAGAACTAAAACTAAAAATATTTTTTTAAATATTTAAAATAATTGTTTCTCTTAGTTAATAACTTAGTTATTTCAGTTAGTTACCAAGGCAGTGTTTTTCATTTTTGTTTAGTTACTCATTTATTAAAAAATATTGCAAATATTTTTTTATATTTTTTTATTTTTTTATTGTTTTCAGCTTTATTTCAGTTGACAGAAATGTTTATGTGAGTGTAATGGTGTTTTTCTTTGTGAAGCCGGATCTTCTCCGTGTTCTCTGACAGTGAAGACAAACACACTGAGCAGCAGTATCCCGAACACGTATTACCCAGGTAAACACACGCACGCACGCACGCACACACACACACACACACACACACTCACTCACTCACTCACTCTCACAAACGCACGCACGCACACACACACACACACACACACACACACACACTCACTCACTCACTCTCACTCTCACAAACACACACACACACACACACACACACATGTTGGTTTATGTGGTTTACGGGGACTCTCCATAGGCGTAATGGTTTAATACTCTTTTTATGACCTCCATAAGACTCAATTATGACTTAAAATAATTCAGATATTATGGTGTTCATAATAATTAGTATTTTATATTTGTTATTATTATTATTATTAAAATAATACATTAATAATTTAATAAGATTTGTAATTATTTAATTTTATAATAATAAAATATTAATACACACACACACACACACACACATATATATATATATATATATATATATATATATATATAATATATCAAAAACGTATTTCGCTGTTTTTTGTGTTTTCCTCCCTACATCTATTGTTTCTGTTTGTTTATAAAAAAAGATTTAAAGCAAGTAGCTTTATCACGATTGTAGCAGAAATACTGAAGGAAATGTCTTGCCTTATTGACTGTGAAAGTTGTGCAGGACAGTAGAGGAGTTTGAAGATCTGCTGTATTAAAGCAGAAAGCTGTTGACTGATGATGTGTGTGTGTTTCTCTTCTCTCTGTGTGTTTCTGTGCTTCTCCTCCAGACCCCTTCGTTCCCACCGCGATCTTAGGTGAGCCACGTCTGTGTTTCTCCACATCATGTTTGTTTGATTTGGGTTGTTTTGCAGCTTCTCATCAGCACACCTGTCCTTCCGTCTGTCGCTTCTCTTCCTTTGGCTTCCGCCTTCACTCCATCCCATGATGTCACTTCCTGTCTGACATCTCATTTGCATGGACAGACATGTGGCCTGGATGTGGAGGAGTGGATGGATGATGCTGTAGCTGCACATTCAACACACATGAGCGGTGATGTTAGTGAACTGATCCCTTGAGTTCAGGCGAATCAAACATTTGAAGTCAGAGCACTCCAAAAAAAGCATCCAAAAATGTATTAAACGAACCATACTAGAAGATGAAATAAAATTAAGTGTATTGTTATTATTACTACTACTTTTACTACTATATTATTAGTTATATTAATAATAATAATGTATTGATACATTAAAATTGTAAATTAATACATTTAATTTAATAATGTAATAATCAATTATCAGTGTTTAATTTGATTTAAACTAGTGCTGTCAAATGATTAATCGCAATTAATCGCATCCAAAATAAAAGTTTTTGTTTACATAATATGTGTGTGTTCTCTGTGTATTTATCATGTGTATATATAAATACAAACACATAGAGTATATATTTAGAAAATATTTGCATGTATCTACATATATATTTATATTCATATATTTTATATTATATATAAATATTTTTAATATATAAACATAACATATTTTTCTGAAATATATGCTGTATGTCTGTCTATTTTATATACATAATAAATATACACAGTACACACATATTATGTAAACAAAACTTTTATTTTGGATGTGATTAATGCGATTAATCATTTGACAACACTAATTTAAACCAATATTTAATTAATTTAATTTATTATTGTTGTTGTTGTCATTATAATACACTTAATATTATTATTTCAATTATTTTATATTATTTTAAAATAAATGATATTTTAAACATAATTTAAAATGTATTCATTATTACGTTATTAAAATATGTATTAAATTAATTTGTTACTTTATTAATAAATGTATGTCTAGATTATATCTATATAATAAATCTATGTCTTATTAAATTCAAATAATAAATTAATAATTTAATAATAAATATTGTTTAATAATAATATAATGCATTAAAATAAAAATAAAAAAACAATCAATGAATCACTTTTTAAATTTTTTTTTAAATTTTTATTTTTTATGAGAGCTGTTTTTGTGAACACCAAGATACTGATGAGGAGTGCACGTTTAAAGGTTTTAGGGTTTATTAAACTAGAGCTGATGATGATGATGATGATGGTGATGATGATGCTGCATTAGAACTGAAGGACTGGTAAAATGTTAAATGCAATAAAAGCGGCTGGCAAATGCATGAATGTAAATGTAAATGCATCGCTCTGCGGTTCTTCAGGTCAGTGCGGTTCGGTTGATGCGGTTCACGAGCCAAAGCTTTACTGTGTAAATTTGGAGATGGTTTTGCCGGTGTCGATTTTCCCCTCGGGATGTTTTTTGTAGTTTTTGGAGAAGGACGGCTGGATCAGCGTTTCCGTCTCATTCTCTACATCCACTCCAGTGTTTCTTTGCTTCTCTGCTATTCTCTCTAATGTTTCTTCTGCCTTTAGCAGCTCTTTCTGACCTACTTGTTTTTCTTTTTCTTATTTTGCGGCTGTTTATTGGTTTATTCTATGATAAAATAGAATAATAAAGCAGGTTTTGTCTCATTTCCGTGGTACCTCTACACCCTATTTATCTAAAGCACTCCGTACCCCAGAGTCGGCCCTCACAAGGCCCGAGAATTTAATTGAAACATAATGTGATGAAAAATAAGAGCTCAGAGCAGCGTATTAAATATGAATGACTCTCGGCTAACGGCACGTGTAAACGATCGCTCAAGCGGGAACAGGTTTACTTTACACAATAAAGCAGGGGAAAAACAGGCAAACTTCACCTCCGGCACATGAGGGTTTATGAAGCAGCGAAGATGATGCTGATGTTCAACATGAGAAGAAGCACAATCAGCTCAGCTGCTGCTTCAGCATTTCTCAACTGCTTGCGCCTTAGGATGTAGATTTTACACTGGACATCAAGTATTTATTGTGCAAAAGTCTTCAAATCAAGTGCTGCTTTTTATTTATTTATTTATTTATTTATTTATTTATTTATTTATTTATTTATTTATTTATTTATTTATTTATTTATTTATTTATTTATTTATTTATTTATTTATTTATTTATTTATTTATTTATTTATTTATTTGTGCATTTATGCATGTATTATATATTTTATAATTGTTTGTATTTTTAATTATAATTTTAATTCATCATTTAATACACATTTCTGTTTTTATTATATTTTATCATGGTTATTTATTATCCTTTAAATGTATAACTCATTTCACTCAATTTTATTATTATTATTTACATTTCAATTTATAATTTAATGTATTTATTATATTTGTGTTTTATAATTTTTATTAATTATTTTGAGGTCTTTCATTTATATGATTTATTCATTTGCTATAATTGCAATGTATAATTTAATAAATTTATTGTTTCTTTGTCTATTTTTATAATTTTGCTAAATATGTATGTATTTGTTTGTTTATTATAATTATTATTTATAGTTTAATTAATTTAATATATTTCTGTTTTTTTACAGTTTTATTTATAAATTTTTCTTATTTGTATTTTTATTATATTTTAATTATAATTTTACATTTATCAATTTATTATATTTCTACTTTTCTATTTTTGCAATTTATAACAATGTAGTTTTTTATATTATTTACATTTTAAATTCGAATGAAATGCATTTATTGTCGTTAAGCTGCACAAAGCACGTCGAGTTCAGCACAGATCGTGTTTATCCTCACCGAAGCTGTAGTTTTGTAGATCATTTTTGAGAATGAGGTCACGGCCGCTGCTCTGTAGATCTCCATGAAGCGATTGCAATGTTCATCAATTTTATTTGCATTTCTTCTTTTGTTTTGAAACTCATTTTTCTCCTTCATTGTGATTTGAGTCCCATAACACCCGGATCCCTGATCGCCCTGCGACTGATCAGAGCTCTGCTAGTTCTCTTTGGTGTAATTGTTGCTTATACCCTGTCTTCTCTTTCTCTCTCTCTTCTCTCTGGCTGTCTCTCGCTCTCTCTCTGTCTCTCTCTTCTCTCGTTTAACCTCTAATGTATCTGCTTAAAAAGTCCCCATTAATGGTAAGTTCATCAGTGTGACAGAGGTTGTGTGTTTCACTAGAGTCACGTCCCTCTCCCTCCATTGGCGCGTTACAGCATCACTCGTCCACCGCATCCTCATCATCATCATCATCATCCTCCTCCTCCTGCATCGTGTTTCTGCTCTCTTTGCTTTGGCTTGTTGTGCTTTGGCCCATGTGGTTCTGAACATCCGTCATCACTCATCCGCTCATGCTTTGCTGTTGATTGACAGCACCCACGCCTCATGGCAGATCTCAGATCAGGGCAAAACAGGCACACAGGCCAATTCTAGCCGTGTTTCTTTGAAGTTATAGAGGAAGCATCACGTGATATTTCACGAAGGAATGAACGAGCGGGGCAGTCAATCGATCCCTCCCTCCACATCCACTCATCCACCCTTCCTGCAACGTCGTGTCATGATCATCCATCGCCAGTGAAACGAGCGCTTTCTTTTACACTGATTGATTATCTGGAAAAATACAGGCAATTAAGGCAAAGACACTTACAGGAGGAACATTGCACTGGTCAAGTTTGAAAAACATGTCTTGGTTCAGACTAGTGGAAAGAAAACATCTAAAATACACATTTTATTGCACTTCATCTATTTGCATCTGTCGATTTCAGTTAGAGTATATATCTTTAAAAAGATTTTTGTTCACTGTAGTAAAACTTACAAACACCAAAACTTAGAGTTTTATTCCTCTTTTTATTCTGAAGATTTTTACTGAGGGATTTTCTCATATACACTGGTTTATACAGCATTTTACTCGTAAAAACGTGGTAAAAATGCAAATCTTTAAAGGTGGTCAGTTTTTTCTCCATTTTAGTAACACTTACAAACACCAAAACTTAGAGGCTTATTCCTATCAATATTCTGAAGGGTTTTACTGAGGGGTTTGTTCATATATCATTCACGCTGATTTATACAACATCTAACTCCTAAAAACGTGGTAAAAATGCATATATTTAAAGGCACTGAGTTTTATCTCCACTTCAGCAGCACTTACAAACACCAAAACTTACAGTTTTATTCCTATCTATATTCTGAAGGGTTTTACTGAGGGGTTTGTTCATATATCACTCACATTGATGTATAACATTTTATTCCTAAAAACATGGTGAAAATGAATTATTTTCTGTCTATTGACAGTATTTTCTGATTTATGGAGTGATAAAAAGAGAAATCCAAAATTGCCTCAGTAAAAACCTTAAACTATAATATGTCAACAAAATCAAACAAGAATTTTGATCCTGGATTTATCCAGTGTTCAGATTTATGTTCTGGAAATGTATGCAAATTAATGCTTTTTTTTGTTGTTGTTGTTTTTACTACAAGAGTGATATTTATTACTTAAATTGATATTATTTTCACCTGCAGTGTCTTGCCTTACTTATTCAAAAAGAAAAGTTCAGCCAAAAATGTCTTTATTTGTTTGCTCTCATGTTGTTTCAAACCTGTAAGGTGTTACTCTTCTGTTATGTTTCTGCATTTTAACAGTCAATAACATCTTAAATGTCAGTCTCTCTCTTACATACAGTATCATATCCCTGCTGAAACAAATAGCTAAAACCATCGTTAGCTGGTTGGCTGGTCTTGGCTGGTTTAACAGGCTGGTTTTAGAGGGGTTTTGACCACTTTATAGCCGGCCAGATTGGAAGTCCAGCTTAAACCAGCTACATCTAGCTCAAAGACCAGCTTAGGCTGGTTTTCAGAGGGTTTAAAAAAAACAAAAAAAACAGGGTTATGTGATTTAATTAATTTTATATTTTTTTTGTTTCACAGAATAAATTATATGTAATTTTTTACATGTATATTAAATATTTATATTTATTATATAACAATTTTGTATTATAATATGAAGAGTTTATTTGCAAAAACAGATAACTCTTGTTTTATTAATTTTCATAAATCATTTTTTTGTTGTTGTTGTGTTATCATGTTTTATTGTATTTTATTGCGTTAGTTAGCTGTATTTTTTTAGTTATTATTATTTAATCAACACAACCCAACTACAGTTTGATTAATATTAATTGGAATGCAGGATAAAAAAATAATCTTATCTGTTTTCATATGAACTCTTCATATAGAGTATATTTTTATTTTATATTATTAGTTTTATATTATATTATATTATATTATACATAACTATATTATTAACATTATTTCACATTTTGAGAAACAGCATGCAGGTTTGGAATGGTGTGAGTGTGAATAAATGATGAGGCATTTTAATTTTTAGTGAAGTATTCTTTCAATTTATAACTACATTTCAGCTCATGATTGATTATGAACATTTAAATTCTTTATGGCCATTAGGAAGTCACTGTAAAAGGAAGCGTAAGCGTGATGTGTTTGACCGCCGCGTTCTTCGGCCTGAAGTGATCGCGTGTGCTTTCTGTCCTGTCTTTCAGACGAGACTCAAACCCTGACCAGCGACACCAGCAGCCTGGTGCAGTCACACACACACACACACTCGTCGCACACACACTCGCTGCGCAAACGAGAGGCCGTCGACGTGCCGTACCAGACGGGCCAGCTGCATCCCGCCATCCGCGTGGCCGATCTTCTGCAGCACATCACGCAGATGAAATGCGCCGAGGGCTACGGCTTCAAAGAGGAGTACGAGGTAAGATCTCATCAATCCCATCATCCTCAGCAGTGTTGGGGAAAGATACAATAGATTAGAATTAGAATAGAATATTGAAAGATTACAATATTGTGTTACTCCCTAAAAAGTAATTACGTTGCTTTTCATTGAAAGTAATGCGTTGCGTTACTTTTGAGTTACTTTTTAAATCTGGGCAGGGCTTGCTTGTTTGTTTTTAATATAAAAAAGTTCTATAAAAAGCCCTTTCACATCAAAAGTGAAGTGAATGCGCCTCAGAATGAAGGAAATGTAAATCACGTCTGTACAGTAGAGACGCCGCTCAAACTAATCACACGAAGAATATGACGCAGGAGAAGAAAGTTCAACACTATTCAGCAATAACTAAAATAAAACACAAATGTGTCATTTTTAATTATTATTATGGTTGAATTGGATCATTGAAGATCAGTACCAAAGATATTGGTTAATAAAATGGGATTAAATACATAATGATATTTGTCTTATTTAACATATAATTATAGCAGGTTTGCATTTGAGTGTTTTTATTGATTTTGAGGAACACTGAATGTGTTTTTGTGCAGGTGAGATGAGTAAACACATGTTGATATTTAGTCTAGAACTACAGTAAGATCATGTTCACACGCAACGCTCTGCACTTACTCCTGATTTCACCAGAGCTGTCAGTCAATACATGAGAAACACAATAACTGGAGTTAATTATTTGAAAAAGTAACTCAGATATTTACTTCTGAATTAAAAAGTAATGTTACTTTATTAGTTACTTCAAAAAAGTAATCTGATTACGTAACTCACGTTACTTGTAATGTGTTACCCCCAACACTGTTCCTCACTGCCGCTCACTCGTGGTTAGTGTCATTCATCATGATGATGATGAAGATGATGATGATGATGATGATGATGAGTGTGTTTCTCTTTGTTTTAAGTCAGATAGTTTGTTAGTGTGAGAGTGAGTTCACATCAGCTTCTGCTGCACAAGTGTTACACACACACACACGTTTACTGCATGTTTTCTGAAATCATTAGGCTTCTGCTATACTGTAAAAACATATTTCTGCATTTTTACAAATGTTTATTTTATACAACTTTTACAGTTGAGGACATACTCAATTTAACTCACTTCTAGGTGCAGATTTTCCCAAAAATATGGTTACACTTGCACACACACACACACCTGCAGTAATGCAGCAGGATTGACACTACATCAGTGCTTCTCAACCAGAGCCTGGGGCCCAAAACAGGGCCTCCTAAATTAAAAAAAAAAAAAACTAATATTTATTTATTTATTTGCCCTTAATATCTGTTTTTCTTCAACAATGTACAGTTTCTGAAACTTGTGGTATCACAAAATGAGTCATGGTTAAAATTAAATAATTATAAATTCAATTAACTTCAATTAAGCTCAATTAAATTAATCTATATTAATATGCTTAAAAAAATCAATAACTGTTTTTGTTCAAGAATGCACAGGTCTTGGAACACCTGGACTCACAATATTAATCACGGTTAAATAATAATTTAAAAAAAGTAATAATAATAAAATAAAATAACTGAACTTTAATAAATGCTTAAAAAAACGATGATCGACATGTAATTTAAAATCTTTTTTCCCCTTTATAACTGTTTTTGTTTAAGAATTTACAGTTTTGGAATCACAAAGTGAATCATAGTTAAAAATTAAATTAAATAAAATGCAAGAAAAAAAATAAAACATAAAAGTCAATAAAAATTAATATAAAATCAAATTATTTGTTTATTAAAGTGCTAAGAAACCACATGATCAATGTCCCTCTTAATAACTGTTTTCTAGGAATGTACAGTTCTTGAGACTTCTAAAATCACAAAAAAATAATAATAAAAAAATTAATAAAATATAATAAAATAAAATAAAAAATGACTCCGAATTAAAGTAGAAATCCTATAGTTGAGATCTTAGTCTCTGTGAGGGGTTTTGATATACTGTGTTGGACAGGGCGCTTTGAGTCAGAGAGGATGAGAAGCACTGATCTTCATCTTCATCATCACCATCATCATCCTCCTCATTCACTCCTGTCACGTCTCCTCTTCCCTGGTTCTCCATCACCTCTCGTCTGCTGTGCTCCTGTTCTCCTCTCCATGATCAGTGAGGTTCTGTCTACTCTATTATAGATGAAGATGTCAAACACAGTGACACAAACACGGCTGGCCTTTCTGAAGCCTTCAGGGTTCATATGATGAAGTGTGTGTGTGTGTGTGTGTGTGTGTGGATTGTGTTATTGTTCACTTATACGCTGTGTCTCTCTCTTCTGGTTCTGTTGGTTCTCTGTGGAGCAGATCAATGAGGTAAGATCACACTTCGTTTGGTTCCTTTGTAACTGAGAGACGCTGATGATGATGATGATGATGATGATGATGATGTTGATTATGATGATGATGTAGATTGTGATTTGTGTGATTTGTGACTTGGGTCCAGCACAAGATCTAAAGACAAAGTTTTGCTTTCAAGACATTTTTAGTTTCTAAAGAGTTTTAAGAGCTCAGTGTTCTTCAGGGATCCTGCTCTTTTTAACCAGTCAGTCTGCAGAACGTTCCAGTCATTCATGATTTACTGAATCAGGGATCAGGATTTTTTTTAAATATTTTTTTACTCAGTTTATACGCAATAATATATTTTAGCATGTGGCATAACTTGGAAAATGTAAATTTGTTTAAAAAAAAAAAAAAGAATCACCATGACTTTTCCTCATATATCCAGGTTTTCCAAGACTTGTGGGAATCCTGGTTCTTCAAGGAAAAATAAAGTACAGTTGTTAAATTAAATTAAATTGTATTAATTAAAATATGAAATATCTTGATTTTTAGTTGTTTTAGCTTATTGTTATTGTCATATTTTAAATATTTCAGTTATTTAAACTTCTGCAGTAATAAAATGATAAATGGTAAAACAAAACGAAATAAAATAATAAAATAAAATAAAAACTTTATTATTATATTATAATTATATATATTTTATTTTACCTTTTTATTTTTACATTTTTTGTTGAAGAATATACAATTCTTGAGTCATCTGTATTCGCAAAGTAAATCATGGTTAAAATAAAATAGTAGTTTTCTTTGGTTTTTCTTTTACAGTTGTTGAGGGGGTAATGTAAAATATGAAATATCTTGATTTGTAGTTGTTTTCTCTTATAAGTTGAAGTGTGTTACGGGAGTTTTCCGACTGAAAATGATGGTTTTGTGATGTTCCTCAGGACCTTGAGCCGGAGTCACTGAGGTTCTTCATATGAAGCTCATTGTTATTTTGATGTTTTGCATGTTTTCAGAACACCACATAGTCCTTTATTCATTGTTTTAGGTTTATAATTTTCTAATAGTTTTCATAAGTTGAACGAATGAAAATAAAAAAACATGAAAGATGATATTTAAGTTCTAAAGTGTCAGTAATGCGGATGATGTGGGTTAGATGTGAGCGATCATTAGTGAAGTTTTCCGGCATGAATTAATGAAGGGAAAGCAGATGAATCATTGGTCTCTGAGGAGTCACATGGTCAAAGGGAGTGTCGTATTCATCTGCTCGAGTCCATGTCAAACCGCTCTTCTTCTCCAATACATTAATAACCGTTTGATTCTTAAGAGGGAGAACAGAGAAGCTCGTCTCATTAGGAGATCGCTCTACTGTGTTGAGAATATAAAAGTTAGAGAGGGAGAAAAACAACTAGATTTATAGATGATTTCTGCATGTTTCCGCTCAGTAAAACACAGTATGAGCACACAGATGTACATAAAACCTTCATGGTGATGCTTGATCATGATCAGAAGTTGAAAACAATAACATTTAAAATAAACTTTTTATTTTAGGCTAGTTAAGACAACATTGGTAACAAAAAAGGCAACAAAACAAAGCAACAAAAGGGGCAACAAGGCAATAAATAAAAGTGAAAACAGAACATGTAAAAATAAAATCTAATTTACAATATTAACACAAACTATAATCATCTATCAGTGATACTAAATTATCAAACTAAACCTATAAACAAATCAATAAAAATGAATAATACTATATAGACATTGAAAGAATGAATGAATGGCAAAAACAAACAGACAGACAATAACTACAACAAAAACACTAAAATGTAACCTAAAGTTAAAGTGAAATCAAAAATATATTTTAAAAAAAAAATTGTATTTAAAACTATAATAGAATATCATTGATACTAAAATAACACTGCAGGAACCCAAACTACAAACAAACAAACAAACAAACAAAAAACATTAATAATTACTATAAAGGTTAAAAATAAATAATAATTAATAGAATTTAATAAAAATGAATAAATAAATATAATTAATAAATATGACAAAAACACAACAACTAAAATTAAAGTAAAATATAAAAATAAAATACATTTTATATTATTAACATAAACTGTAATACTGTAATACAAATAAGATTTCTGTGAGCAGGACCAGTGAGAAACCACCCAGATCGCTCAGCCACGTTCTTCAGGAGATGCAAAGCTTTCGTTTTATTTGCGCAAACTTTCACAGAAACATGTGAGACAAACTATTGTGTGTGTGTGTGTGTGTGTGTGTGTGTTTGCTCAGATCAGCTTGAGTTGCAAAAAATGCATTTTTAATCAGTACTTTTGTCTTGTTTTCAGTAAAAACATCTTCTCAAGTTTTCTTGAGAAGATGATTTTACGCAGAGATCAAACTGAATGTAATGAGGTTTATGGTTAAATTACAGCTCGCACCTCAGCTGTGCTTTTCAATAATTCATCACGTATTCTTTATTTAAGAATGTGCAGGTCTTTTAATAGAAAACAAGGCAAAATATTGCAGTGAATGTTTCTCCTTGATGTTATTGTGTTAATGATGAGCGGCTGGGATTGGACGAGGTTTTTGATTCTCAGATGAGACGGACGGATCCGAGAGGAACAAGTGTGTGTCTTTGACGCTTCATCCTAACCCTTCTCCTCAGTTCCAGGACTGGAGCAGATGTGGTTCTGCTGGACTCACGCGTCTCCGTCTCTCT